>NW_027187369.1:15458383-15462502 GCF_028583685.1 Petaurus breviceps papuanus
TTCCTTCCTTCCTTCCTTCCTTCCTTCCTTCCTTCCTTCCTTCCTTCTTTCCTTCCTTCCTTTCTTCTTGTCTTCCTTGCATGGGTCAGATAAGAAGTAGACTTCAAACTGGTATAGTATTCTCGGGGAAAAGGCTACATGTTCAAGGGGTTATAAAAATAAATTCTGTAAATAAAAGAGACACAGCCAGAGCCTGTGACCCTGGGATCATAACTTTACCAGACTTCTGAGAAGAAATCCTTCCAAGTTTGCCTTGCTCTGTACCATCTGCTAAAAGGAGGCAGTAGGTTAGGAGCCATATATGCTTTTACTATATCTGGTGGTAAAGTCACAGTCTTAGTAAGAGAAATGAATTGCTGGGAAACAAAAATAAGCAGAAAAGTAAAATTAAAGCCTCAGTATGTGCCTTTTAGAAAAAAGGAAATGGTTGATTGATTGACAGACCAGTATTATGACTTCTGTCTCTCCCAGTCCAATCCTTGACAGCATCTATTCATGTCTTGGACAGTCACTTGATTATTATTGTTTTTAGTCATGTCTGACTCTTCATGACCCCATTTGAAGTTTTCTTGGCAAAGACACTGAAGTGATTTTGTCATGACCTTTTCCACCTCATTTTACAGATGAGGAAACTGAGGCAAGCAGGGTGAAGTGACTTGCCCAGGGTCACAAAACTACTAAGTGTGTGGTGACACATTTGACTTCAGGAAGATGAGTCCTCCTGACACCAGGCCTGGAGCTCTATGCACTGCAATGCCACCTAGCTGCCCCCACACTTGACTATTAGCATAGCAAAAACAGGTAAACTTAAGTTTACTGCTGACATTGATTTAATTGCTTTGGGCATAATTAACAAAATATAAAGAGGCAAGAGACTAAAAGAACAACCCTATCAAGGTCCATTAGAATCACCCTGGCCACATGTCAGCTGTTACCATCCGAGTTATCTGGGGCAAGCTGGCCTATCACCTTGATGCCTTTGGGAGCTAATTTGGACAATGTTAAGAACGGGTCGCAGAACAAATCTTAACGCTAAGAGAAATGGGGATGGCATTACCTAGGGAAAAAGCTATTCATTCAAGGGAGGATGAGAATGAAATCTTTAAACAAAGGAGACATAGAAGTAGGAAGAAAAAAAGTTGTGGAAATTTGAAAATTATGGGAAAAGATATTCCTCCCACTAAGGATTCCCATTGGTAGGGAGAGAAAGTTTGTTACTGTTCCAATTTCAGTCCATGATGTAGGGATGTTCTTCTGGATAGCAAAATCACCGCAGATGACCAAATACCACAGTTCCAATTTTAGTGCTGATTGGTGCCAATGACTTTTTCGAAATGGCCTCCATTAGCTGTTTTTAGCACATGCCAGAGAACTTCAATTTTTGTGATCTGCACTGTTTTTAAGAGATACTTTCTGTTCCATGCCACTATCCTGGTATCCTGAAAGAGAGTATACTGCCTAGTCACTTTTTCCTTGTGCTTAGATGTAGTCCCTCGTGAGGATACAACTATAAGCATTTACTATAGAAGTGGTATGTGCCAAACACTTGGGTAAGCACTGAGATATAAGCCAAAAGCAAGACTGTTCCTTTTCTCAAGGGTTTCACATTCTAATAGGGAGACAACACATATCAGGGTGTCCCAAAAGTCTTAGTGCAGCTTTTAAGCTATGCACATTGAAAAGCCCACTGAAGCTGAAGTATCTTTAATAGTTTTGAATGACACTAAGACTTTTGGGACACCCTGTATAAGAGGGCTAAAGTATAAAGGAAACAACAAGAGGGAAAGACAGGAGGCAGCATCAGCCTATACTAGACAGGTCAAAGTCAGCATCCTTCCTGACTCTGATGGAGACAGCTTAGGACTCTGAACCAGAGAGCCTTGGGAGTAGCCATGCTTCTGGCCTAATGCCTTGCAGCCATCATCCTGGGAAGCAGCCCCTAGGAGATGCAGCCTGGCCAGTACTCCTGAAGGTTTCGCATGAAGTCACAACTAGTGAAGACCCAGAAACAGGAGTCCTTGGACCTGTCAAATGGTTCAACATCAGAAACTGATAGGATTTTTATCAGTGGAAATGGCATTAAAGAAGAGGCCTTAACAAGTGCTTTATTGCTAAGGTTCATGGGACTTTTCTGCCTAATAACTTTCCCTAGGTGTTGTTTCCTCTATTAGAATGTAAAGTTGAGAGGGGTGGCTACGTGGTGCAGTGAATAGAGCACCAGCCCTGGAGTCAGGAGGACCTGAGTTCAAATATGGCCTCAGACACTTGACACATTTACCAGTTGTATGACTTTGGGCAACTCACTTAACCCCAATTGCCCTCCAAAAAAAGAAAAAGAATGTAAAGTTGACTTTTCTGTTTGTATCCCTAGAACTTAATAAATGCTTCATTCATTAACTAATTCATTCAGGTACAGAATAGATGGTAAGTCTCTGGGGTCTGGAGGACACAGAAAGAAAATATATACACACATGCATGGCACATGCCAGAGCTAGAAGGAGAAGACAGACAGACAGGAAGATGGAAAAGAGCGATGAAAACAGCTTTCTCAAATCTTGTTCAACTGGTCTTAACAGGGCGCTTTCCAGTTTGGGCTTAGACAGAAAAAGCAAGAAAATCTCTGAGCTTCTCATCCTTCAGTTCTAGAGGTGTGACAAAGTGAGACAGAGGCTGTGTCAAGAGTGACAGAAATAGAACCAAACAACACAAGACATTCTTTCCAAGACGAAAAAGGCAGCACTGGCATTTATTAAGCACTCACTAAACACTTGGGCGCTGTGCCAAGCTTGGGGATAGAGAGGAGGGCAAAAGCAACATTCATGCCCTCAAAGGGCTCACATTCTAATAGGGTGGCAACATACAAAGAACTATATACATATTATACACACACACACCCCCAAATAGATGGAAAACCTCAAAGGGAGGGTACTAGGGGGCACAGGGGTGCTGGCAAAGGTCAAATTGACAGAATCTAGCATTTCAGCTGCGTCTTTAAGGAAGTCAGAGAATCTAAGAAGGTGAGGTGAGAAGGGAAAACATTCCAGTTGTGGGGGACAGCCAGTACAGATGCAGTCAGGAGATGAAAAGCCCTGTTCAAGGAAGCCTAAGCAGGCAATTGAACCTGGGTGATTATTGGGAGCCTGGGAGACTGGGAGGGTAGTAGTGCCCTTGATGGTAATAAGGAAATGTGAGAAAGGAGAATGAGTATAAAGATGATAAGTGGTATTTAAATTCCTTGTGCATAAGATAACTACAAGGTTATACAAGTTGAGATGTCCAAGAGGCAGGGAGCTCAACAGAGGGACTAGAGCTAGATACATACATCTGGGAGCCATCCACAGAGATGGTAACTGAACCCAGAGGAGTTAATGAGATTTCCAAGAGAAAAAAAAAGCCCTGCCTCATTCTACCATCACTCTCTCTCATTCAGGGTGGTAGGTCAAGTATGCACTCTGGGTGTAAGTGTCCAAATGCCTAAAATCTGGATCTTTAACAACAATCCCTGGTGACTTACATTCAGAAATATACCATATCAGAAAAACCCATCGACATCAGTGCACATGAAATATATAAGATACATATTTAAAGTGTGAAAAAAAATTGATAGGGGGTGGCTAGGTGGCACAGTGAGTAGAGTACTGGCCCTAAAGTCAAGAGGACCTGAGTTCAAATCCGGCCGCAGACACAACACAAAAGGTAACCGTGTGATCTTGGGCAAGTCGCTTAACCCTACTGCCCTCCAAAAAGCAAAAAAAAAAAAAATGATGGAACAGTTCCAGTGAAGGTCCTCTCAAATCCTAGTTTTCCTACCATTACAATTTACAACAGATCCATAGTTAAAAGAGTTAGATCCTTCACATGGACATTCATATACCAATGCATAAATTCACAAATATGTAATCTTATACTGAAATTTACCCCTCCCCTCCAATTGTCGGGATATAGGAGACAAACTTAGTAATTTAAAGTTTTAGAATTGAATTAAAAGAACTTCTGAGTCCCCAGGTTCCAATTTTTTCTACCTCTTGAAGTCTTTTTAAATTGTCCTCTCTCTCTCTCTCCCTCTCCCTCTCTCCCTCCTCTTCCTTTCTCTCTCTCTCTCTCTCTCTCTCTCTCTCT
>NW_027187369.1:15462602-15516648 GCF_028583685.1 Petaurus breviceps papuanus
TCTCTCTCTCTCTCTCTCTCTCACACACACACACACACACACACACAGAGAATTAGAAGCCAAATAAACTTTCCCCAAGGTCTTTTCTACTTGGCAATTTGATAAAAAAAAATCACCTGCAAATTAAACCCAAATGTCTCTCTTTTTTTAAAGCAATTGGGGTTAAGTAACTTGCTCAAGGTTACACGGCCAGTTATTTCTGGGTGTGGTGCTAAGTATCTGAGCCTGGATTTGATCCAGGTCATCCCAACACTGGAGCCGGTGCTCTTACTTGCTGAGCCACCTGGCCACCCCTAAGCAATTGGGGTTAAGTAACTTGCTCAAGGTTACATGGCCAGGTGTTTCTGGGTGGGTGCTAAGTGTCTGAGCCTGGGATTCGATCTCCAGGTCATTCCAACACTGGAGCCGGTGCTCTTACTCGCTGTGCTACCTGGCTGCCCCCCCAAATGTCTCTTAAAACACTGGTATAAACACAATTAACAGCAAATTCATGTGCACATATCATTATACAACACACACACCTAATTAGATTTAACACCAAACAATAATGTACTGAATAAATCCAGCTTTCCAAGTCATAATTGTTGAAGAAAAGAGAAGCTTTTGCCATTAGAAAGTCTCTCTGTGGGATTTGGGTTATTTCGGACATCCATTGGAGTGATACGGGAGTTGGAGCTGGCAGACTGGGTATATACATCTGGGGGTGATCTGCATAGACATGATAACTGAATCCATGGGAGCAGAATTTAAAGCAACAATAACAAAGTTCATTTAATTTGCTTATTTTCCATCGGGTAAAAAGGGAGAGAAAAGAATCCAAGAATCATCCCCCCCTTTTTGTTTCTCCAACTGCTCTCTCCTCTCCTTGTCTGCCTTAACTTAATTCACCTCCATACAGATGAATTTCCCTAAAAAGAGTTTCAGTTTCCAAATCTAATACTATTAGAGAGAGGGGAGGGAGAGAAACTAGCTATAACTTTCAAGGTCCTCTTCCAGGATAAAAAGAAGTCAGTCCAAAGACCTTTTCTCCACATTCTTATTATAGTTCCAGCTATCACAGGAGCGAGAGAGTTGAATTACCTACCAGTTGGTCCTATTGTCAGCCTCATGGTAAGCCGGTCAGTTGGGGCAGCTGGGTGGTGCTGGAATCAAGAAGACTCATCTTGCTGAGTTCAAATCTGGCCTCAGACACTAGTTGTGTGACTCTGGCCAAGTCACTTAACTCTATTTGCCTCAGTTTCCTCACCTGTTAAATGAACTGGAGAAGGAAATGACAAACCCCTCCAATATCTCTGCCAGGAAAACTCCAAATGGGGTCACAGAGAATTGAACAACAACTAGATAACAACAATCAATACTCTGCAGAAGAGGTGTAGCATGTTACTACCCAAGACATTTAGAGCAAGGTTTATAACAGGCATAGAAAGGTACAGTTATCTAATATAGTGATATAATTGTGTGATATAATATAGTGATAATAATATATTTAATATTCTAATATAGTGAGTACAGTTCTTTTTTTGCTTTTTTTTGGAGGGGGGAAGGCAGGGCAATTGGGGTTAAGTGACTTGCCCAAGGTCACAGTTAGTTTTTGTGTTAAGCGTCTGAGACCAGATTTGAACTCGGGTCCTCCTGACTCCAGGGCCCGTGCTCTATTCCTTGCACCACCTAGACCCCCTGGTGAGTGAAGTTCACTTTGAGCCCTAGACAGGCAGCCTAAACTGCTCTGCATCACCCTAAACTCCTAAATACCAAGGAGGAAAGCAGGCCCCATTGTTAAACAGCTCGAATTGCAAGTAGAAGCAGTCAGGACTTCACATGCTGAGTAACACAAGACGTTCAAAGAATCCTCCCTTCCTCCTGCCTCCGTCACAGACGTACCAGTGGGGAACTTTTTCTACTTTTCAGGGCCTCGGTGGAAAAGTCTAAGTTGGTGTTGTGGGTCCGATTGTTGCTATTGCTGTTGCTGCTACTGTTGTTGGATGGTGGTGGTGGGACTACCCCTGCTGTTGTTTTCTCTGCTTTGGTCAGTGATGCTGTTTTGTTATTGCTGTTGTTGATATTTTTGCTGCTGCTGCTGCTGTTGGTGGTACTGCTGCCATAGTCACTGTTTTAACCACAGCTGGTCTTCATAGTGTGGAAATCCAGCTGGAGTCTGTGAAGATGGCTAGTTTTTCTGAGGTGGCCTTGCAGAGGAGACAGCAGGCTAGGAGAATACTTCCCTATCCCAGGCAGGAAAACCGCAGGCTGGGAGAAACCAATAAACTTAAGCCATAAAAGTAAAACTTAAAGACATCCTGTAGAAAGTCAATTAAAACCAAATAGGATTTGGGCGTTTCAACCTGATCTACAGGCCAATGATACAACTGCTGTCCGCCACAGTGTAAGATGTTCCCTTAAGATCAGTTAAAGATAATAAAAAGTACTGCCTAAGTGTTTACTACATGCAAAGCACTGTCTTAACCTGCCAGGGACACAAATGGAAAAATCAATCCTTGCTCTCAAAGAATTCACACTCTAATTGGGGGAGATAAGATAAAGAAAACAAAGGTCAGCTGTAGGGAGGATGGAAAATCCAAAAATGCTGTGTAGCCTAAGGAAAGCCTAGGAGTCCGCAGGAAACCTTGAAATGCCTTCCTAGAGGATGGACATGGAGGAGAGCAGCCCACACCATTGGGAAGGGCAGAGTGGAGCAGTGATTCTGAGTTCCTCAAATAGGAGCGAGCATTCAGAGACCAGAGGAAAGGGGAGGCCCTGCAGGGTGCCAGTTCTGGCTGGAACTCACCCAGCACCCCATTCCCAGGTAGACTCCAAGATGGAAGGGAAAGGGGGTTCCTGTTTGGCATCTTTATTAGAGTTTACACTTATCAGATATTTTAAGCTAATAGTCGTATAATCAGATGTTTGGAAATAAAGCTGTAATACAGTTGTAATTCATATCTGTTTTTCTCCTACTTTATGCTATAGGTTCTCTATACTTGGACTGAATATTATTTTATTACTAACAGTATTGTTTTGACTTCTAGATAAATGGACAAGCACTGATTTATATAAACCTTTGTGTCTCTAGTAGCCCCGTACCTGGCACATAGGAAACACCTAATGAACACTTCTTGGTTATCAACTTTAATTTAAATGATCAGGAATAAACCCAAAGTTGAACATCAACTCCAGGTTTCCAGGAATTTGCTTTTTTTTCCTTGTCGGTATGGAAACTGGCTCTGTGCTGCTTTTAAATTGACATTTTACCTAATCAGCATACCACTAGCCCAAGATTCAATGAGGGTCCCCATGCATTTTGTTAATAGAAAAATAAAGAGCTCTTCCTGGCCACCCCTGCAACACAGGGCCTTCTTCCTAAGTATGCTTACTTATTCACATGCTCATTTTGGAATCCTCTTTTCACGGAGGGCCTACAGTTTTGTCTATTTTGAAAGTGTAGCATATATTTCTTAAGGTGAACTTGCAATAGTATATTGATGTGGGGTTATCTTCTGCCATATGCTCAGAAAAAGTCACTAACGACAATTGGAAATGGATGCTCTTTCTAAACCATCCAATCCAATCCAGTCAACATTTTGGAAAATGCCTTAATATGCTAGGCCCTGTGCTAAGCACTGAGGACTAGAAAACTGAATTGACAGTTAGCAGTCATTTGCTTTTTTGGGGGGAGCAGCTTTAGAGAAAAGTTCAAGGGGCAGCCAGGTAGCACAGTGAGTAAGAGCACCGGCTCCAGTGTCAGAACGACCTGGAGATCAAATCCCGGGCTCAGACACTTAGCACCCACCCAGAAACACCTGGCTGTGTAACCTTGAGCAAGTTACTTAACCCCAATTGCTTAGGGGTGGCCAGGTGGCTCAGTGAGTAAGAGCACCAGCTCCAGTGTCCCAGTGTTGGGATGACCTGGATCAAATCCGGGCTCAGATACTCAGCACCACACCCAGAAATAACTGGCCGTGTAACCTTGAGCAAGTTACTTAACCCTGATTGCTTTAAAAAATAAAAAAAAGAAAAAGAAAAAAATAAAAAGAGAAAAGTTCAAATCATTCAAAACAGGAGAAGCAAGAGAGACAATAATTCCGAGACAATAATTCAGAGAATTCAGAGAAATTTCCCCTAGAATTCAGGCAAAAGGCCTTCCTCTCAAGAGCCTGCTGGCTTGTAATGGGAATGCAAATTTAGAAGATCTTCCCTGCCCCTAGGCTAAAGTGCACCTGAAGCCTGCAGTGGGAGGCTTGTTTTTCAGTAGATACTTTTTGATTGGCCAGTGAGTCAATAAGGTTGTTACATTCTCTGAGCCAGGAGAAGGCTATATAAGCCCTGATGTGAGGCTGTTTTGGGGGCTCACTTTGAGAAGTGTTCTGTGATTTGATCTGTATTCTGGGAAGCCGTTGTCCAGGGCGCCCCCCCCCGCTTTGAAAAACCCAGATGTGGAAACCCAGATGTTGACTGGGTATGGATGTAATGGTTGGACAGTTTGGAAATCTGTCTACTTGATCTGTTTCTCTCTTGATAATTCTGCCTGTATACTTTGAAGTTCGGGGTGCTGACCTTTTCTCCTGAACAAGGTAAACGATATATGTCTGACTGATTAAAGTAAACTTGTTAACCCATTTTGAGTTGCTTTCCTTTAACAAAGCAGATCCAAGAACCTGTGGTAGTGGGAAACCCTGAGGACGCTTGGGGTGCTTGCTGCTACATGGCTGTGTGATCCTGGGCAAGTTCTCTCACTGGGCAGTGCCCTGGGGAACTTCCTTCCCCACCCCCACCCCCCAGTTAAATGTGAGGGGAACTTCTAAGGCAGAAATTCTTTTTAAAAATAATTAATCGGGGCAGCTAGGTGGCACAGTGAATAGAGCACCGGCCCTGGAGTCAGGAGGACCTGAGTTCAAATATGGCCTCAGACACTTAACACTTACTAGCCATGTGACCTTGGGCAAATCATTTAACCCAAATTGCCCTACCTTCCTCCTTCCAAAAAAAAAAGCAAAAAGAAAATTTAGGAAAAAATAATGAATTAATTTTTAGTTTTTGACATTTACATTCTAAAATTTCCTCCTCCCCCCACCCTCCCAAGATGACATGCAATCCAATATAGGCTGTGCATATACAATCATATTAAACATATTTCCACATTAGTCATGTTGTGAAAGAAGAATCAAAACAAAAGGGAAAGACATGAGAAAAAAAAAACAAAAAACATTGAAAGAAAGAGAAAATAGTATGTTTTGATCTGCATTCAGACTCTATAGTTCTTTCTCTGGATGTGGATTGCATTTTCCATCATGAGTCTTTTGGAATTGTCTTAGATCACTGTATTTCTCAGAAGAGCTAAGTCTAACAAAGTCAGTCATTGCACAGTATTGTTACTGTGTACAGTGTTCTCCTGGTTCTGCTCACTTCACTCAATATCAGTTCATGCAAGTCTTTCCAGGTTTTTCTGAAGTCTGCCTGCTCACCATTTCTTATGGAATAATAGTATTCCATTACGTTCATATATCACAACTTGTTCAACCATTCCCTAATTGATGGATATCCCCTCAGTTTCCAATTCTTTGCCACCACAAAAAGAGCTTCTATAAATATTTTTGTACATGTGGGTCATTTCCTTTTTTATCATCTCTTTGGGATACAGAGCTAGTAGTAGTATCTACTAGTAGTAGATCAAAGTGGTATCTACTAGTAGTAGATCAAAGGGTATGCACAGTTTTATAGCCCTTTGGGCATAGTTTCAAATTGTTCTCCAGAATAGTTGGATCAGTTCACAACTCCACCAACAATGCATTAGTGTCCCAATTTTCCCATATCTCTATCTCCAACATTTATCATTTTCTTGTTTTGTCATGTTAGTCAATCTGATAGGTGTGATGTGGTACTTTCAAGTTGTTTAAATTTGCATTTCTCTAATCAATAGTGATTTAGAGCATTTTTTTTTCCTATGACTATAGATCGCTTTAATTTCTTCATCTGAAAACTTAAGGCAGGAATTCTTAACCTGAGGTTTGGGAACATTTTTTTAAAATCCGGATATATATAATTGCTTTCCTTTGTAACTCTATATATTTTATTTTATGCATTTTAGATCGTTATTCTGGGGCGGCTAGGTGGTGCAGTGAACAGAGCACCAACCCTGGAGTCAGGAGGACCTAAGCCTCCATCTCTTAATTCGCACTTACTATCTATGTGACCTTGGGCAAGTCACTTATCCCCAATTGCCCTGCCTTCCCCCCTCCAAAAAGAAAAAAATTTTTTAATCATTATTCTGAGAAGAGGTCCCTAGGCTTCACCAGACTGCCAAAAGGGTCTGGGGCACAAAAAAAAATTGAGGAAACCCTCTGCTAAGAATTTTAGTTATAAAGAAGATGCTGATCTGCATCAGTAAAGGAAACTCTTCACCTCTGAGTTTTCTTTAGCTATAAAATCATAGGTCCAGTTCCAAATATTGCAAATGAGGTCAAAGGGGAAGATCTTAGACTGGGAGTTCCTGGAGAAGAGGGGGCAGGAGGAGGAGGTCTTCTGCCTTTCTATCTTTCTGCTTAGCAGAGTACCTGGCACATAGTAGGTGCTTAATAAAAGTTTATTGACTGAATGACTTACTGAGTTGAAAGGTACAATGGAGGCCAATTAGTCCATCCTCCTCATTTTACAGATGATGAAACTGAGGCACTGGGAGGTTAAGTAATTGGTCTAAAGTCATACAGCTAATAAGTATCTTAGGCAGGATTTAACCTTGGTCCTCTGATTCCAGAGCTGCTTCTTTGTCTATAAAATAAAGTTAAATAATACTCTGCCAACCTTTTAAAAATCCATACTCTTCAGAAGCAAAATTGAGCTGGTAAAAATCATGAAATGTTAGATTTGGGAGACAACTTTGAGATAATTTAGTTCAACCACCTTGTTTCATAAAGGAAGGAACAGAGGTCCAAATAGATGTCACTTGCCCATGATCATACAACTAGCAAGTGGCAGAGGACAGAAATCAAGCCCAGCTTACCTGCCTAAGCTTCATGGTTCCTTCTATTATACCGTGATACCTAGAGAAAGAGATTATCTAGGTTAACTCAGTAAAATCTCTATCATCTCTAATTCATTTGATAATATAAAAGCTTAATACAACCTATAAAATATAGCTTCCTATTGCAGTTCTAATTTGAGATATTCAAATGATACATTATCTAAGAATTTGATCATTATATTTTCAGAAATTTCTATGATAGGCATTGATTGCCTCTTTTAGAATGGTATTATAGTGCTCGGTAATGACAAACACTGTGTATTACCATCATGTGGATAAAGAATAAAGATTAGGGTGAAAAGCTATTTTGTGTAATAGCCATTTGCCAGTTCAGAGCTGTTGAATGATGCTTGGAAGACTAAGATGAATTATAATGGTCCATTTTTCATTAGGCAGATGTTCCATCTTATTGTGGAAGATTCTTTTTTATCTAAAAAGAAGTTCTGTCATTAAAATACAGAATTTTTAAAAGTATAGATTAATATACTATATCATTAAGCCAATTGATTTGCTAAAGAGAACAATTAATGTCTCAAAACCATTAACATTTTTGGTTTACTACAAAAGCTTTTCATATTTTGTACAGTAGCAACTAAAAATATATGCAAAAAAAATCTTCTTTTGGAATAATACTGCTTTCCTGGCCTTTGAATAGGACTTTGAAAAAAAAATAACAGAGTGGAACTCCCTTATAACATATCTAATCATTACATGACTTCTTGTATACTAAAGGACAAGTAATGTCCCTTAAAACATAACTGTATAATGACAAAGCCAGATCTAGTACCGCTAGCCTATATCATTTCTCCTCCTAGCACTGATGTAAGAAAGAGTCAGTGACTGGCTAAGACTGAAAAAACTTCAAAATTCTTCTATGATTATGTTCAACCCTTTTTTGGACAGTGGTTCAAGAAATAAGCCATATATTCATAAAAATGGAATATCAGAGTTGGAAGGCACTTTAGAGACATAGTCCAACTACCCATTGAGTATCACCCCTTAGAAGCTTGTCAAGATGCCATTCAGCCTCTGCTTAAATATTTCCTGTGATGACATATTCACTTTTAGAAAACACCTGTCATTGTTAGAAAGACTTTCCTTATTTTTCAACTGAAATCCCTCTCTCTTTATGGAGAAGTTTTTTCTCCTCATTAGAGACATACAGTATTGTAATCTTTCTTCTACGTGATAGAACTTGTAGATTTTTGAAAAAAAAAAAGCCAATATTATTCCTTCCAAGTTTTCTCTTGCCTAATGTCATCTTGCTAGTTAGTGACAGACACTGGATTAGACCTCAGCTTCCTTTCCTTTAGTGGTTCTGCTGAATAGGGGTCTGCTATAGCAAAGTTGACAATATCTGAGATATTGTTGAATTCTCTGATTCTATCCAAAATACTGAAGATAAGTGAGGTTTTCTTTTTTTTTAAGCAATTGGAGTTAACTTGATAAAGGTTACATGGCCAGTTATTTCTGGGTGTGGTGCTAAGTATCTGAGCCCAGATTTGATCCCCAGGTCATCCCGACTCTGGGGCTGGTGCTCTTACTCACTGTGCCACCTGGCTGCCCCAGAAGTTTTCTTTTAGAAAAAAATAAATAATCACAGTAGCAGTTTTGACATACTGGTTCCTTTTTAAAGTAGTATCTTATTTTTTTCCCAATTGTATCTAAAGACAATTTTTTAGCACTCATTTTGACAAGATTTTGAATTCTACATTTTTCTCCCTCCTTCCCTACCCTCTTCCTAAAACAGTAAGCAATTTGATATAGGCTATATATGTGCAAGCATGTAAAACATATTTCCATATTAGTCACAGCTGTGAAAGAAGAAACAGACCAAAAGGGAAAAAACATGAAAAAATAAAGTAAGTGAAAAAGTATGGTTCGATCTGTATTCAGAGTCCACGACTTCTTTCTCTGGATGGGAATAGCATTTTCCATCATGACATACTGATTCTAAGTTCATGTTCCTGGAGTCATACTGAGATTATATGTATTGGTTATTATACACAAGCTTAGGCACCGAGAGGGATTCTTTGTTTTGTTTTGTTTTGTTTTTTGGTAAGCAATTGATGGGGGAGGGGGAGGGGTTTATGGGCGGTGCCATGGTTGCTTTGAATGAATATGTATAAGCTTGATGGGGTGATCTCCATATAAGGCCATGGGGTGATCACCATATAAGGCCATGAATGTAAGACTGCGATGTGATTGGCTCGGATTCGCTATATATTTTCTCGTGTGAGAGGGCTCTCTCTCTCTCTCCGCCATGTAACTGTTGAAGAATAAACCACCCCGCTTCACTCCTCCGCCTTCTGTCTGGTGTTTTTCCCCGTGAGGGGCCGGTGACGACCGAAGACCCGGGATGGGTAAGTAAGAGGGCCGTAGGGCTAGTCGTCTAGATCTGTTGTAAGGGTAAACGCCCGCAACAGATTTTGGCGCCCAACGTGGGGCTGACCCTTCGGGACGACTAGCTGGCGGACGGCCTGCTGGACGCAGCTGGTCTGCTCCAGTCGCCAGGCAGCCTCGAGGCCATTGTAGCCTCGGGAAGAGGACAGGATGGGAACAGGGCATAGTATCCCTGTATTTAGGTCGGAGGAGAAGGGGGTGATAGCGGCGCAACTTTATAAGCTCTGCGCCCAAAGGGGGGCAAAAATCCCCATTAAGACCTGTAGGGAGTTTATAGATAAGATCTGGGACATATGCCCTTGGGTCAGGCATGTCGGCGTACAGGCCGATAGATGGAGAGTTGTGGGACAGCAGATGGCAGCTTTTGAGAATGGCTGCCCTGGTTCGCTGACACCCACTGATTTTTCGGTCTTTAAGATAGTGGACGCGGCATTGAATCCTTCCCCGATTGCCGCTTCCCGGTCCTTGGACACACAGGTAGGCTCCTCATTAGCCGGGTCAGATTCAGAGTTAGAAAAAGGGAAGAATAAGGAATTGAAGGACCCAGGGGGCTTCGGTCAATATCCGTGGGAGGACTTAAGAGCTGTGGTAATGAATCAGGCGGCGGATAGTTCCGCTAGCAGTTCAGAAGGGGAAGATGAAGGTAAAAGGAGTGGGCGCCAAGATGGCGCCCAGGGATCTAGGGAGAGAAGAAGGACCCGGAAGGGCACTCCCTCACGTAGGGAGAGGAGGGGGAGACGGGAGAACAAAGGGGAAATGGATGCAGGGGGCGTGCTCCCCACTTCCGCGCCCTTTACCTCCGCCTTGCCACCAAGCACCTCCTGTTTGCCAGGCAATTACTGTCCTGCCCCGTCTTTCGCTGCTAGTTCCGCATATGTCGCCCCTCCCTGCCCTCCGCCCCCGCCTCCTCATTATGAGAAAAGGCGAGAGGAGAATATTTGTGAGGGAGAGGGGTTAATAAGGCGGAGCCTCCGTGTGGCGGCGGAGGCGGGCGTGGAGGTGGACTTCGCCTCTTGGGATGTCTATCCCATTTTGACTGATCCCCTTACGGGTCAGCGTACTCATTCTCCCATCCCATATAAGACACTGAAAGAGTTCAAAGAGGCGGTGACTAAGTATGGCCCTTCTTCACCTTATGTTAGGAGGCTACTTATGAACCTAGTGACCGCTCACCCCTGGACCCCGAGGGATTTTGACGAGCTAGCTATGTCCTGTCTAGACCCTGCTATGCATCTTGCCTTCCAGGCACAAGTGAAGAGGGAGGCCTGGCATTTGGCCCGACTTAGACCCGGCAGGGCCCCTCAAGACACTGAGCACTTAATTTGTGGCACTGGCCATTTTTCCAACCCGGCCGTGCAGGCAGCCTATGGGCAGTTAGAATTAGATGATGTCAAGGCCGCACACATAGCGGCCTGGGAGAAGGTTTCTGCCAAGGGTATGACAGGGGGCCCTAAATTAGTTGGCCTGAAACAAAGACCTGATCAGACCCCCCTTTCCTTTGTTAACCAAGTTCAGGATTCGGTCCATAGGACCCTAGGTAGCGGCCCTGGAATGGACATACTCATTAAGCAATTGGTTAAGGAAGGCTTGCGTTCCAGGGAGGCAGCTGCGGTGGCATCCTTGCCAACGGAGGCCCCCTTGGAGGACGTCATAGACAAGTTAATGGACCTGCCCCCGGAAAATCCGATTGCACAGTTGGTTTGCACTGCCCAGGATAGGGACCGCCAGCTTGTACAGGCGCTGGAAAAATTGACAGTCTCGAATACAGAGAGGGAACAGAGCCTCTTGGTGGCTATACAACAACTCAGCTCGTCAGCCCAGAAAGGTCCCGGCAAGCAGGCTTGTTTTCAATGTGGTCAATACGGCCATTATAAGGCCCAGTGCAAAGCCACCTCCAGGGGAACACCTCCTAAATGTTTTAACTGTGGACGCCTTGGCCACATAGCGCGGTTTTGTCGCGCCAAGAATAAACAGGGCAGCGAACAAGCCCCTTTGGAGACCGGGGTCTCCCCCGGATCTCAACCGCAGGGAAACGGCGGGTGGAGGGGCCCAGCCACAGGGCCCCTCCCCCATCCTCGTTAAGCGGCAATTATCCTCAGTTTGTAAGAGTCAGGGCCTCTCCTGGAAAACAACCCTCCATCTTTACACTTCCCCCTGGAGAGGCGATAACAGTCCCTGCCCATTTGCCTTTCCACCCAGCTGTAGTGACCGGCCTAGAAGGCTCTCCTGACTTTGAGGTCCCCACCCAAGTAGCAGAGGATGTGGAGGCAGTGTTGACCCTGTTTAATCCACACTGCGCCCCCGTCTCCATACGGGCTGATCAGATCATTGCTAAGGCGTTTCCCTTCAGCCCCTCATCCCAGCATCCTTGCCAATTGAATTGGGCTCGTTCCATCACTTTGAACCGTCCCACTTTGATTATTCATGTTGAGAATTATCCGATCTTAGGGATCATTGATACAGGGGCTGATTGTTCAGTCATTAATTTGGATCAGTGGAGGAAAGAATGGCCTTTGATGGTTGCATCCACGCCGGTCCAGGGAGTGGGGGGGAACAAGAGAGCTCAGAGATCGGCTCGTGCCCTCTCGTGGTCGGTGGATGATAATGCAGGCAGGTTCACTCCTTTGTGTCTCCCCGAGCTGCCTTATGCTCTGTGGGGGCGGGATGTCCTTGCGCAAATGCAACTCTCCTTAGTAACCCCGGACTGCTTACCGGGAAATGGATAGGGACCACTCTCGATTTGAGCTTCGCCCCGAAACTGACCTGGACGAATAACCGCCCGGTCTGGGTTGAACAGTGGCCCCTTAAAGCCGAGAAGCTCACTGCTTTACAAAAAATTGTTGGCTCCCTTTTGCGGAATGATAGGATTGAACCCTCCTTTAGCCCATATAATTCCCCAGTTTTTGTCATTAAGAAGAAATCGGGAAAATGGAGGATGCTCGTAGACCTCAGAGCTATAAATGCCTGTTTGCTCCCGATAGGCTCATTACAGCCTGGCTTGCCTATGCCCGTAGCTATCCCCCAAAATTGGCATATCGCAGTCATTGATATCCAGGACTGCTTTTACAGCATTCCCCTGCACCCTGGGGACAGGGAGAAGTTTGCCTTTTCTGTACCCTCTATAAATTTCCAAGCTCCCTCTAAGAGGTTTCAGTTTAAGGTTCTGCCCCAAGGAATGGCTAATAGCCCTACCCTCTGCCAGTTCTATGTCGCCCAGATCTTGGAGCCAATTAGGGATCAATACAAAGAGTTCATAATTATCCACTACATGGATGATATTCTTGTTGCTGGCTCCACAGCTGGAGAGGTACAGGAATGCCTTTCCTTCATGATGCAGACATTGGTTCAACAGAATTTTGTTATAGCTCCCGAGAAGGTACAGAGGCACCCCCCCTATGAGTATTTGGGACACAGGATTACCGCTAGTGCTGTTCAAAGGACCTTGCCTCCTATCAAATTGAGTGCTTATAAGACCTTGAATGACTTCCAGAGGCTGGTCGGCGCCTTCCAATGGATTAGAGCCACAGCCCCCTTGCCTGCCAGTGTGATGCAACCTTTGTATGAGCTGCTCCGAGGAGACTCTTCGCTGAGTTCCCCTAGGAGTTGGACCCCAGAGGCGGTTCAGGCAGTCGAGGAGGTTCTGAAGAGGGCCCAGACCACCTTGACTCGTTACATTCCCGGCTCTCCAGTTTATTTCCAAGTGCTGAGTGACAGCGGCCCACAGTGGGGCTGCCTGTTCCAAAAGCAGGGATGTCTAGAGTGGTTGTACCCAAAGGTGAGCAAGACGTCCCTGGTGGATAAATGGGAGGCTTATTGCCTTTTTGCCCTTCAGGCTTTACATCGTTGTCGTTGCCTGTTTGGGTGCGACTTTGCCTTGAATTGCTCCATTTCCCCAGAGCTTGCCATGACTTTAGCCCAGGAGTCCCTGTCCTGGGAGACTCTTCTGACTTCGGTGAGGACTTGTAGGGTCTCTCGCCCTGCTTTGCTCCGTATGTTTGCCTCTTTGGAGCTGAGACCCCCTATACCAGTGGTGTCTGGCGTGCCCGTGCAGGGCCCTAATGTTTTTACTGATGCAACAAAGGACCGCCGCGCAGTAGTTCATGATCCGAGTGTTCCCCACACCTGGCTTTTCAATACTCCATACACATCCACCCAAAAGAATGAGCTGTTTGCTGTGCAACAAGCCCTTCGGCTATATGCTGATGTTCCTTTTAATTTGATTACAGACAGCCAATATTGCACCCTCATGCTGCCCCGCCTCCCTTCCGCGTATATTTCTCCGCGCACTGCGGTCTTGAGGCTCCTTCAAGAGGTTCAGGAGCTTCTTCATCTTAGGCGCCACCCTCTTTATGTGCTGCATGTTCGGTCGCACATTACTGCTGTGGGTCCCATTTACTCTGGGAACGCACAAGCGGACCAGGCCCTCCACGCAGTTAGCCTTTCCCCACCTCCACCCCCGAAAGATTCCCCTGCACAGTTGGCACATGCTAAGTTCCATATCTCAGCTCGGTCTCTTAGGGCTCTTTATGGTGTGCCGAAGAGCGAGGCCAGACTTATTGTCCGGTCATGTATTGTGTGTGCCCCCTTTCGCCCTCGCATTAAGGAGGACGCATTTAACCCCCGAGGTACTGCCCCCAATGAGCTTTGGCAAATGGATGTTACACATCTTGGCTCTAAGTTTATCCATGTTTGTGTTGATACCTTCTCATCTTTTGTCTTTGCTTCCCTGCAGCCCCGTGAGTCGACCAGAGCTGTTATTGCCCATCTCTATGAAATGATTTCTATCCTAGGAGTGCCATTAGCCTTAAAGACTGATAATGGCCCGGCATATACTTCCAAGGCTTTTGCCTTGTTCTGTACTGAATTTTCTATTCAACATGCTACAGGCCTCCCCTACAACCCTACCGGGCAAGCCCTTGTTGAACGGGCAAACCGTACACTTAAGACCGTCCTGTTTAAACAAAAAGGGGGAATATGCAGGTCGGTCACTCGTCAAGAGTTGGCCCAGGTTGTCTTTACCTTAAATTTCCTGCAAGTTAGAGATGACGGCACCACTGCCGCCATGAGGTTCTGGAGCACCTCCGGTGAGAACACCACCTCTTCTCCATTGACCCTCCCCGCACCTAGTCGGGCACTGCCCGGTTCCAGGGTAATGTGGCAGGATAAGGGGGGCCAATGGCACGGCCCTGTAAAAGTGGTTGGAAGAAGGCCCGGCCACCTTTCCTTTTTTCCAAATAATGACCCAACAGCGGTACAGCAATGGGTGCCCCTTCACAAAGTTAGGGATCTTGATTAAGGCACCACCCCCGACAGGTTGGGGGGTGAGGAGAATTCTTGTTCTTCTTGTCTTTCAGATTGTCGACTCACCCTCCTCATCTTGGGTCTCCTTGCTGAGAATGCCGTGACGGAATTACGCTGGGGACTGCTTTCCACCTTCCCGAGACCCATGCCTGTGACTTCTTCGGCACAAGTTTTTCCTCGTTTATTTACAGTTAACAACACCCTTAAGCTCCCTGTTCTGCACCTCAACAACGACACTAGGCCGGTGGAAAGTAACAGGACAATATCACTTAATGGGACGTTATGTTTTCAAATCACACCCACAGTCGATCCGGAACTGTCACCATGTGTCGGGCTGTTTCCTCAAGAGGCTGTGTGGTCTGACCGCCTCAACTTTACAAGCAAGAAGGTGAACGGCTCCTTATTGAGAGGACTTTGGCCGGCCCGCACAATGATTAGAGCGAAGGATAACAGTGGTCTCCTTTGTGGAGAGGGAGGAGGGGAGTGGCGGCCCCAGCCCAGCGCCCAGCCTCGCTGTCGGCCCTCCCGCCACAAGGATTTTTGGCCCTGGACGGAGTGCCAGTCACCCGCAGCTGTCCCTGTGCACCCGTTTTTTACCTTTTCCCCTCCCATCCCTTCTGGTAATGTTACTGCGGGTGTGGCAACCAACTGGACTTGCCAAGATGCTAAACCTCTTATGTCCACTGTTACCTCCGATATAAACTCGCGTTATCTTCATTATGAAGAACCTGGGGTCACTGCAAACCCTTTTGATTTGTGGTTGCTCTGTGGGGAGGGGGGCGCTTGTTTGGATTTGCGCCCCATGGCCATGCTGTTGGGCGGGGTCATGGGGTGGGGAAATGGTACATGGACAGAACTGGACCCCTTCGATTTTAATATGTCAAGGCCAGTCAAGCACGTACAGATACCACCCACACCTGTCTGTGTTTGGCAACCCTTTCTGTTTTTGGTTTCCAATCGGACAGGACACAATGAGTCTCTTCTCCAATGTAAGAATGACTGCTTTTATTCTTCCTGCTGGAATGCTCAAGCGTTCCCATTGGCAGTTGTCCTCCGCCTTCTACGGTGGGTTCCCTGGCCACTTAACATTACCAACTCTGCTTTGCAGTTAAGGCCCAAAAGAGACTTCGGCATTTCTGCTGCCATTATTGCCGCCATTGCTGTTGCTGCCGCTGCGGCTACTGCAGCAGCCGCCAGTTTGGCTTATGCTGTGCCGACTGCGACGGCGGTTGCCAATCTGAGCGCCTCCGTTACCATGGCCTTGACAGCCCAAGAGGGAATAAATGGGCATCTGTATACCGGAATGATGCTTCTGAATCAGAGGGTGGACATGATTCAGGAGGAGGTTGATGTCCTCTGGGAGGTAGCCCAAGTTGGGTGTACTCTGCGTATGCCTGGTTTATGTGTTACTCCCATTTTGTATGAGAACTTTACTAGAGCAGCTAACCTGTCCCGTCAACTTTCCGCTCTCCTCCTAGGCAATTGGTCCGCCAAATACGAACAACAGATAAGACAATTAAGACTGGCTATTGCATCGGTGAATTCCACCTCTGTCGACCCTGCCGTTCTTTCCGGACTGTCTAGGTGGCTGCATGATGTTACAACCTGGTTTTCACAGTGGGGAGGCTTAACCTCCTCCACCGTGGTGTTTGTTCTTGTAATTATTTTGCTTTTGTATTGTGTTTGCAAGCTACGGCGCCGTCAGGATGGCTACATGCTTCTGACCCAACAGGCCCTTTTTACCCTCCAAGAGGGGGGAGATCCTCAGGTATGGTTCCAGGCCATGGAGGACGTGTGACACCTGGGGTAAGACGGGGGTGACTCCATGACGGGCAACTCCTCCCTCCTCGGCCGCCTAAGACAGGACCCAGGGTGTTGGTGTCCTACGACGGGTAAGGTTCGAGTGAATCAGAGGTGACCTAAGCCAGAGGCCCCCGCACCGCACGTCAGAGTCCTTGGGACAGGACCCCTGAGTGGTAATGGGATTTTTCCGTGGTCTTTCGGGCAAGAAGCATGGTCACCTGTGTCGCCTGTAGCAAGAAGCTTAGCAGCCTGTACTGCAAATTCTTTTGGCATATAGGATTTTCGTTTGCTTTAAAGAAAAAGGGGGAGTTGATGGGGGAGGGGGAGGGGTTTATGGGCGGTGCCATGGTTGCTTTGAATGAATATGTATAAGCTTGATGGGGTGATCTCCATATAAGGCCATGGGGTGATCACCATATAAGGCCATAAATGTAAGACTGCGATGTGATTGGCTCGGATTCGCTATATATTTTCTCGTGTGAGAGGGCTCTCTCTCTCTCTCCGCCATGTAACTGTTGAAGAATAAACCACCCCGCTTCACTCCTCCGCCTTCTGTCTGGTGTTTTTCCCCGTGAGGGGCCGGTGACGACCGAAGACCCGGGATGGGTAAGTAAGAGGGCCGTAGGGCTAGTCGTCTAGATCTGTTGTAAGGGTAAACGCCCGCAACAAGCAATGGCTGATTTTCCTTTTCAATCATCCTTGACATAGCAACTAGACATATAGCATCATTTGGCAATCTGTATTTTTTAGCCAGTCTCAAATCCTATCCCAAAGTCATTTGAATTTTTCAACATCTCTTATGTCCTTCAGGAACAAGATTATAGCACCATATCATCCCCCCCATCCTTTGTCACCTACCTCCTTGCCATAAGAGAAAATGAGGGACTTGTTTTTTCAGCTCATGAAAATGCTAGTCTGACAATAATAATAATTGCTAGTATTTATAGAGGGTTTGAAGGTTTGCATTCCACTTTACACTTTAATCTCATTTCATCCTCATAACAACTCTGGGAGGAAGATGCTATTATTATCCCCATTTTATAGATGAGGAATTTGAGGCTGAGAGAGGTTAAATACCTGTCCAGGGTCACATGGCTACTACTAAGTGTCTGAGGCACACACATAAATTCTGAGCTCTCACACCAAATAAAATAGGTATTTCCATAAACTTAATAGACTAGAAAAAGGAGATTTTACATGAAACTGCTTTTATATATAACTTGCTTTTCTACTTAAATATATGTTTAACCTGCAACTTTCAAATCTGTCCTGCTTATATGTGCCTCCTCCCTTCCCTTCCCTTCCCTTCCCTTCCCTTCCCTTCCCTTCCCTTCCCTTCCCTTCCCTTTCCTTTTTCTACTACTCTCTCCCTATTTCCTTAGAAGGGAGATTGAAGGATCATTCAGGGAATTCCACAGTATTCTAAAAGTTATCAAATCTTTTTTTTAAAGCAATTGGGGTTAAGTAACTTGCTCAAGGTTACACGGCCAGTTATTTCTGGGTGTGGTGCTGAGTATCTGAGCCTGGATTTGATTCCCAGGTCATCCTGACACTGGGGCTGGTGCTCTTACTCGCTGTGCTACTTGGCTGCCCCAGAGTTATCAAATCTTTAAAGCAACCAGGGGACCCTAAAGGTCCCAGCAATGGATCACCATTTCCTTTGAGTACCCCAAAGCTTCCAGGGGAATTCTGGGCCCATGCTCCCTGATATGACCCTTGTAAGTTCATTTAGCTTTCCTACAAAAAGATTGTGTGGGCATAAGCTCCAAGTAATAAATTAAGTAATCATTACTACCTTTTGAGAGTTCAGACTTGGGTATATACTGGGTGCCCCAAGCATTTAACTGCAGTTCTTTAATAGCTTAAAACTGCACTGAGACTTTTGGGACCCCCTGTATACAGTTAATCCTCATTTTCATCATTATTAAACATACTGTTATGCTTTCATCATCTCACAAATCAGAAAATGGATCCATAGAAATCTTCAAAGATTTTCCTAATGTTAGGATTAAAGAAAATGTGAGAAATTCAAGTGACAGATAACCTAAGAATTTGATCATTATATTTTTAGAAATGTCTATGACAGGCATTGATCACCTGTTGGAATGATACTATAGTGCTCATTAATGACAAACACTGTGTATTCTTTTGAAAAATTTAAATATTATTTTATTTTTTCCAATTACATGTAGAGACAAATTTTAACATTCATTTTAAAAAAAAATTGAGTTCCAAATTTTCTCCCTCCTTCCCCAACTTCCCCCCTCCCTTAGATGCTAAGCAATTTGATATAGGTTAGATAATGTACAATCTTATCAAACATATTTCTATATTAGTCATGTTGTGAAAGAAGAAACAGAACAAAAGAAAAACCATGAAAAAAAATTTAAAAGTAAAAATAATGTGCCAAAATCTGCATTCAGACTCCATTAGTTCTTTTTCTGGAGTTGGATAGCATTTTTTATCATGAATCCTTTGGAATTGTCTTGGATCATTATTTCTCTGGGAAGGACTAAATCTTTCATAGTTGATCATTGTACAATGCTGCTGTTACTGAAACACTGTGTATTCTTTAGCTCTTTTCCATGGTGCCCACTGCTCTGGACCACAATCCTCCTGTTTGTTGTTTTTGTTGTTCAGTCGTTTCAGTTGTATTTATGTCCTTATATTCTTATGTCCCATTTGGGGTTTTCTTGGCAAAGATGCTGGAGCGGTTTGCCATTTCCTTCTCTAGTGGATTAAGGTAAACAGAGGTTAAGTGACTTGCTGAGGGTCACACAGCTAATAAGTGTCTAAGGCTGGATTTGAACTCAAGTCTTCCTGCCTCTAGGCCCAGAGCTCTATCCACTGAGCAATCTAGCTGTCTTCATCCTATTGTTAGGAATTATCGATTATTGTTTAATACAGAGGGGGGAATAATTGTCTGTATTATTTAATCTTACAAGTAAACAGATATTTCAATTAATACATCCAAGTTAATTTTGTGAGAAAGTATGAGTAAAACAAAAGCAATGCTAGAATAATAAGAGACATTTCAGGGTGTGAGGTCATAAGACAATAAACCACACAATGTTTTATGGATATATATATATACACACATATATAATTCACATGACAATAGGAAACTTTAATTTCTAATCTGTAAGTGTTCCTACCAAAGTTCTGATGGAGATACTATTTTCAGATTTTTTTTTTTACTTCTGTAGACCCCTATTGCTATGGTTCATCTTGATCTTTTTATTTAAATTTCTAGTTCCTGAGTAGAAATAAGGTGACAGTAGAAGAACTTGCTAACTTTTGTTTCTAAAGTTTTTTTCCTTCCTCCTCTCCTCCTTTCTCCCTGTCTTCCTCCTTCTCTTTCACCTTCTCTTCCTCCTTCCCCTTTTTTTTTAAGCAATTGGGGTTAAGTAACTTGCTCAAGGTTACATGGCCAGTTATTATTTCTGGGTGTGGTGCTGAGTTTCTGAGCCCGGATTTGATCCAGGTCATCCCGACACTGGAGCCGGTGCTCTTACTCGCTGAGCCACCTGGCCGCCCCTAAGCAATTGGGGTTAAGTAACTTGCTCAAGGTTACACGGCCAGGTGTTTCTGGGTGTATGCTAAGTGTCTGAGCCCGGGATTCGATCTCCAGGTCTTCTCAACACTGGAGCCGGTGCTCTTACTCGCTGTGCTACCTGGCCGCCCCTCCTTCCCTTTTTTAAAATTTATTTATTTTCTTTAAAGCAATTGGGGTTAAGTAACTTGCTCAAGGTTACATGGCCAGTTATTTCTGGGTGTGGTGCTAAGTATCAGAGCCCGGATTCGATCCCAGGTCTCCCAACTCTGGGGCCGGTGCTCTTACTCACTGTGCCACCTGGCCACCCCAATTTTTTTTTTATTTTTTAGTTTACATCATTCATTTCCACAAGATTTTGAGTTACAAATTTTCTCCCCATTTTCCCCCTACCCACCACCCCAAAACAGTGATCCCACTGAATATCCCCTCCCCCAATCTGCTCTCTCCCATATCTTCCCTCATCCCCCCTCCAACTTTCCAGTAGGGCACGGTGGATCTCTATGCCCCAGTACTTGTATATCTTATTTCCCAGTTACATGTAAAATAATAATAATAATAATAATATCTTTTTTCAAACATTTGACTTCAAACCTTTGAATGCCAGATTCTTTCCCTATCTCCCTTGTCACCCACACGTACTGGGAAGATAAGCAATTCAATATAGGTTGTGCATGTGTAGCTATGCAAAACATTTCCATAGTGGATATATTGTGAAAGACTGACTATATTTCTCTCCATCCTATCCCACCCCCAACTTGTTCTATTCTCTACTTTGATCCTGTCCCTTTTCAAAACTGGGTGCTTCCAATTTCCCTCCCCCCAGCCTGCATCCCCCTCTATCATCCTCCCTCACATTCCCTTCCCCCCTTCTCTCCTATAGGGTGAGATACCCCATTTAATGTGTATGTCATTCCCTCCCTAAGCCAAAATCATTGAGAATAAGTTTGATTCATTCTCTTTTGCCTTCCTGTTCTTCCCCACCATTGTACAGTTTTCCCTTGCCTCTTCTATATGAGATAATTTACCCCATTCTATCTCTCCCCATCCCTTCTCATTATATTCCTCTCTCACCTCTTAATTTCACCTTTTAAGTATCATCCCTTCTTATTCAACTGGTCCTGTGCCCTCTGTCTATGTATACCTGTACACATATATACACATATTCATATATGTATTCATATGCCCATATACCCTCCTATATAGACATATATATGTATATATACATAAATAAATACATGTATACACATTTCTATTTCCTTCAACTATCCTCACACTGAGAAAAGTTTCATAAGTTACAATTATTGTTTTTCCATGTAGGAATGTTAATAGTTCAACTTTGATAAGTTCCTTATGATTTCTTTTTCCTGTTTACCTTCTTATGCTTCTCTTGCTTCTTGTATCTATATGTCAAATTTTCTATTCAATTCTGTTTTTTTTTTTTCATTAAGAATGCTTTAAAGTCCTCTATTCCATTGAATTACCATATTTTCCCATGAAACATGATACTCAGTTTTGCTGGGTAGGTGATCCTTTGTTTTAATCCCAGCTCCTTTGACCTCCTGAATATCATATTCCAAGCCCTTTGATCCCTCAGTGTAGAAGGTGCCAGATCCTGAGTTATCCTGATTGTGTTTCCACAGTATTCAAATTGTTTCTTCCTGGTTGATTGTAATATTTTCTCCTTGATCTGGGAATTCTGGAACCTGGCTATAATATTCCTAGGAGTTTTCTTTTGGGGATCTTTTTCAGGAGATGATTGGTGGATTCTTTCAACCTCTATTTTGCCTTCTGGTTCTAAAACATCACGGCAATTTTCCTTAAGAATTTCTTGGAGGATGATTTCTAGGTTCTTTTTTTGATCGTGGCTTTGAGGTACTCCAATAATTTTAAAATTATCTCTCCTGGATCTATTTATAGGTCAATGTTTTTTTAATGAGATATTTCACATTGCCTTCTATTTTTTCATTTGTTTGGATCTGTTTAATAGCATCTTGATTTCTCATAAAGTCACTAGCTTCCATTTGCTCCAGTCTAATTCTGAAGCCATGACTCTCCTCATTGAGCTTTTGAGATTCTTTTTCCATCTGGCAAATTCAGCTTTTTAAGGCATTCTTCTCCTCATTGGCTTTTTGAGCCTTTTTTCCATTTGATTTCATCTATTTTTTAAGGTATAATTTTCTTCAGTCAGTTTGTTAACTCTCATTTTATAATTTTCTTGCATCATTCTCATTTCTCTTCTCAATTCTTCCTCCACTTCTCTTATTTGGTTTTCAAAATTCTTCTTAAGTTCCTCTATGGCCTGTAAGCAGGTTATTCTTTTCTTGGAAGCTTCTGGTGCAGGAATTCTGACTTCATTGTCTTCCTTCTGTTCCTTGCCCTGATCCTTTTTGTCCTCAAAAAAGGAATCCAGAGTCGGACTGCTGTGTTTGTCTTGCTTCCTTTGCTTGCTCATGTTGCCACTCAATTGCTTGACTTTTGAGCTTTTTGCCACAGTAGAATTCTGCTACCAGAGGGGGGATCTATGTCCCAAATCACTGGGGTTTTCTCAGCTGCTGGAGCTGGTAGTTGGCTGCCTCTCAGAAGCCTCCACATGCTCTGTCACACTGGTCATGCACCCCAGGACCTTCACCCTAGACTGCAATCCAGATCCAAGCAGGTTAAAGCAAGAGCGATTACCCCTCAGACTGGTTGCTTGGTCCCCATTCAATCTGCAGGTGAGGAGCTCTAAACCAGCCATGTGGCAGTAGCTGCACATCTGCCACGCCTCAGCTGATTCTTGCCCCGGGTGGCAAAAGCTGGACCACATTCCCAAACTCCCAGGTCCCAAACTGCACTGATCTCTCATTTTGTCCTTAGCATCTATGGGTTGATAATTCTGTAAACCACCACAGCTGTTGGTGATCTGAAGTCCTTCCAGCTGGTGTCTGGTTGTGGCTGCCCTGAGGCTAAATCCTCAGGCTACTGTGGGGCTGGGATGGGCTCCCAACACACTGTTCTGGCCTCTTCCTGCCAGCCTGCCAGGCTGCCTTCAGTGGGAGATTAGCTCATCTGTGTCATTTTGTGGGTTCCGTAGCTACAACGTTTGTTTAGAGTCATTTTTTTGACATGAATTGGAGGAGGTGGGAGCGGGAGCCCTGTGAAAGTCCTGTTTCTACTCTACCCCCTTCTCTTCTTTCTAATAAATGTATAGCCATTCACATGTGATCTAGGCCAAGTAGGACTGACTTGGATCAGTCTGCTGATTGTTTCAGAATCAGAAGTAAATTAGACATTCATGTTCTACTATTTGACTGAATGGAAGTTTTTTAAAGAAATTACAAAGAAAGGATACTCAGCAACGAACAGGGGTAGGGAACATGCAGCCTTGAGGCCACATGTGGCCCTTTAGATCCTCAAGTGTGGCCCTTTGACTGAATCCAAATTTCACAGAAAAAAATCTCCTTAATAAAAAGATTTGTTCTATAAAACTTGGACTCAGTCAAAAGGCCGCACTCAGGGACCTAGAAGGCCACATGTGGCCTAGAGGCTGTAGGTCCCCCCCCACCATAGCACCACTTTAGCTGTGGGCAGTTTCTTTGCCTTCACGTTTATCAGGGTGGGCCAATGGTCAGAAATGTTGTGTGTATGTGTCGAGAGGAGCCCTTGATTTCTCCCTGTTCTTAAGTGACCAAGAAGGGTTTGAGCTTTAATCTCCTGGATGAATTAAGCCTCAAGGGAGTTTATAATAACTTTTGTGGGAAAATAACTTCTCTAGTCTACCTGAGCAATGGGATACATGTTGCTTCTACAACAGACCACCCGTTGGTCAGATCCTAAAGATCTTCTCAATGACTTTCCACTACTGAAATAGCCTCAGAACTGTTATTGGATAGCCCTGGCCTTGGGAATGACAGTGACCTGGCATATGTTTCATTGAAAGGGGACCTTAATGAGAGTGGAAAAAAACAAAAACAATTAATCAATGTAACAATCCCTTGAAGTAGTAACCAAATCTGGAGACCAAAGATGAAATTCTAAGTTTGGCCTCCCCCTTACAAGGATCTTAATGATTGATTTGGTCTATGTGGTAGGTGATACCAAATCTTTGTAATTTATACTCTAACATGTAAAGTGGTGATGATGAGTAAATGAAATGCCAGGAGCATCAGGGCCATGACATACATGATGACACTTCTGGTAGTCACTGATCCTCATCCCAGGTCAGGGTCATCCATAATAAGGCTGTTAGCATCTTGCTAATAGACCATCATGGCATAATAGTTAATACTAAGAACTGCCCAGTATTACCATTCGAATAACGTTCTTAGCCTACCACTCATCTCCCTCTACGTGGGCACCCCTTGATGGGGGGAGGTGTAGAAATACCCAAATTTTCTCTATTGACTTCTTTTCTTGAAAGACTGCTTTCTTTCTTCCATGGGGGATTGGTGATTGTTTTAGCTCCTCTGTTACCAGAAAGCAATGTACCTCTCAATAAGACAACCCCCATGGTCCTTTAAGCCCTTGATACAAAGGAGCTTCCCAATTACCATGTGGCACTACATTGGCAGCAAAGTGGAAATACCTTCTAAATTTCAGATTAGAGTAAATAAAGGTCTAAAATGGGCCCACCTGTATTACTGGCTCCTGTTCCAGGGTCAAGTGCTGCCTGGATGCTGCTACTGCTTTCACATACAGAGACTGAGCACTGGCTGTAGTCACTACCGCTTTTTGACCACTGTGTTGGAGTTGAGCACTATTGATCCTCCTATGTTAGGCTCTGGGGATGCCTCCAAGATGAAAACCATCTGTCTCAGGATCATTGAACAGCAACAGTTACTCGCCATGGATCGCTTATGGCCAAGAACAGACACGAAGCTAAAGAGACAGTCTTGTCTCCAGGTTATGTAGGCCAGCACACGTGTTCTAGCTATGTTTGGGCACTTGTGAGATCTACTGAGGCAGGGTCGGGCACCTGTGACCTGATCTGGTGCTGCTTACCATATCTCAAGTTCCCATGAGAAAGTTAGAATTCCTAGTTTTAGAGTAAGGGTAGATACGAACTCTCCTTTTAAACTAATAGCGTCCCTTTCCTTCACCTCAGCAAATCGAATGGGGGCACACTTGCCAAATTTGTTCATATCCTCAACTCTGGAAAAGTCTTAAGGGTTCTGAGGAGACTCATGTACTTTCTCCTGAAGTGTCTGCTCCAGGGCTCTGCACCAAAGAGTATCAAGAAAGAGCACGTGGTAAATCTCTCAAGGGCTTCCCGAAAGTCCTATCAAAGAGCTCCAAATAGTCCACTCAGGAGTTCCCTAGAATATTCCTTTTCCCGTTCCTTTGCTTTCTTTTTATAAAATAAAGAAAATATAACAAAACTACATTTTCCTGATCTTCACAACCTCTCAAAGCTCCCCTAAAGAATTTTGCACAAGAGGTAAACTAATTGCAGCTTTTCTCACAGGCTAACACTATGAAGTTGAAGCAGGTAGCAGTCTGATGAATTAAGAGCAGGGAAGGCTAATCCCTCATGCTTAATATGCTCATTCAGTCCTCCCTCCTCCAATAACCCCCATGGCAGGGTAATACAACCAGATCTACAAGCTCATGCTCTGAGATCCACTTAGCAATTTCCTTGTTGTTGCTGTGGCTTCTGTCAGCACATGTTGCCTCTTCCTCTATCCTACTAATCTGTGCCAATAAACAGAATAACTCAGTTTTGCCACCCTCCCTTCTCACTCCCCATCCTTATGTGAAGGCAATAGAAGCATAGGAAAGCACAAACATGTGCTGCTGGGGGAAGCAATAACCACCCTCAGAGAACTAAAGAATAGAGGGAATTAGGGCAGGGCACCAGGATGTGTGGGAGGCTACATGAGGCCTTAAGAAAATGGAACTGGCATCCAGATGGGGCCATTTCTGTCCTATCAGGAGTTATTTGAGGCATGGATTGGTCCCAGTGCAAAGTGAATTCTGCAGCATGGGAGGAGACTGAGAGTTTCCAGGTCTAGCCTTAGAAGATCTGCCATAAAAGAGTAAGGAGTTGGCAATTGAACAATAGCAGAATATAAGTGAAAAGAACTGAAATTACCAAAGATCTCAAGAGGAAGGAAGCTCAGCTAAAAACTTTGAGCACAAGCAGATAAATCAATACCAAGATACTAATAACAAAAGGGAATATGGGAACCAGGACACTTAAGAGTTCAAATATTTCTGAGTAAATATGGCAAGACAAAGGAAATTTAACCATCACCTGAAGAGGCAGAGGAACTTTTAAATTCTCAAGAGAGCCGGAATCACAACAGGATATTCCCAAATGGTTCAAACAAGAAATACATTTCATGAGAGCAGAATTTATTGCCTGCATAGCAGAAATAATTTGCAAAATAGAAAAAAACTTTAATCTATAATGTCATCTCTCCAAAAAAGCAAAACAGAAAATAACTGATTGGGAATGTATTAAAGAGAATTATATATTGGGAATGTACAGAAGTTAAGGACAATCTAGAAAAAGAATCAAAAGGCAATATCATTAAAAGAAACCATGATCCTTATGCAAGTGAAACATATTGATCTTCTTTTTGTAAAATTTCATCTTTATTTTCTTTAGGTAATGAAACCCTAAATGATGATTTTTAACTATAAATCTGGACAGTGAATGATCCAAGTACACCAAGTGATGAAAAACAGATCAAGCAAAATCTCAGCTTGATACCTTGATTGAAGTTAAGTGATTACTCAAGGAAATAGATATGAAAATCAGTAAACATTACTAGTGCTGATGTATATAATGTTTATAAATGGTGCTAATTTGGGGGGGGGAACTTAAATTGTATTCATTCACCTTACCTACTATGTTTTTGTCTTATCAACAACGAATTTATGTAATAAATGTGTGTACATGTCTACTAAGACAAACAAAAAGTAATTTTTAGTGTTAGTAAATTCCTTTAGAAGTCCTCCCAACCAAAATTTCCTAAAGACACCCACATAGTAGGCAGATTCATCTCCCAAGAAAACTGACCATGATTGTCCCTCTAATCACTTCAATATGAGTGAACTTAGACCTCCAGACTAACACTATCCAGGTATCAAGGAAAACACTTGTTGCAAAATAAGATGCAGAAAAGTCCTAGGATATTAGAAAATTATGACTGAAATTTACAAAATATTTACTACCTGGAGGCTTTCATATCCTTGAGTATACAGATGTCTCATTTGGATGGACATGAATTCTCTATGCATCCAAAGAGAGAAGTGTTGATATGACAGTCAAGGGCAAGGATTGGAATCCCAGGGTATTATACTGTGTGATTTGGGAAGCACATCTCTCAAAGGAAGTCATAGACAACCCAAATCATTGGAGTTGTTAAAAAAATAAGTTATAAAAATATTCTTGTAAATTAGTAAGTTTGGAGTAGAGGTTAAACCAACTGGCCACTCAACTAACTCCCTTCTAATCTGAAGTTCTATGATTTTCGTGAACATACAAATTGGGATACTTCATGTATTTTACAATTCTGGCTGCCAAAACTGTATTAGAACAATTTCATCCTAGACAGCTGCTCTTGGAGATTTCATTTTTGTTTTAAATGATAGGTAGTTGTGGTTTTGTCATTGCTGTTATTTCTCCAAAGTAAAGCCTGAATAAGAAATTCCAGATAAGACAGTCAAGCCTGCTACAAGGGGCTGAAGATTTGTTGAAGTCTTAGGCATATACATATACATATATATGGATACATGTATATGTATATACCCACAGACACACACACACACATATAATATACCTAAAATTCTCTAACTGACCTTTTATATTACTTTGACATATATGAAAACGTAAAAATGAGAACTATGTAGTTAGACAAAATTATTATTTTAGTCCATGATAGGTAGTACATTCATAATAATGTTTACAAAGTAGTTACCAACTTGTTCTTTGAGAATAATAGAAAAAATATTGCATAGATCATTTCTCAAAAATATTTAAAAATTACTTTGCTGGTAAAACCATTGTATAAACAAAATATGCAATCTACTGTGGTTGTTTTAAGTTCCAGTTGAGAGAATCCACATTCAGACAATAATATAGATCTGTACCTGTTACAAACATGCTGCAGTTTTAAATATTGCTCGTTGAATACAGTATCCCAAAGTATCCAAGAAGTTTCATACACAATCCATTTAAGTTATTTTTGGCATAAGGCTCTGGCACATCAGAAAAGAACCACATCCAGCTGAAGTTTTACAGATATATGACATGCAGCATCATTGGGTTGTCAAGTAGATTGTTCAGTTAAAATTCGGGCTTGCTCATGTATTCTTCCATTGTCTCCTGTAACATATCAGAGTCTTCTATAGCCTTGACAGTAGTTTTCTTTGAGGTTTCCTGGATTTCTCCACCAATTACAAACTCATCAAGAATAAAATATGCCTTTTCGAAATTAAATATAATATCCAGCTCACAGACGTTTCCAAAATACTTATCTAGTAATTCCACATAAAGATGTACAATCTCTGGTGTCAACAGCTCATTGTCCTGATTTTCTACCGCACAACAAAAATATAAGCTAGCATATCTTTTATAAACAACTTTTAGATCCTTCCAGTCAACAAAACTGTTTGTCCTTTGACTACGAGATAGAATCATCTGTACGATTTCTCGGGTGATCTTTTTTCTCTCTTTATCTGGGAGTGTGGTATACCATTTCTGCAGCCTTAATTTCCCTTGTCGACTGAACAGCAATATGAAATGAATCTTTATGTCCTTGGGCAAGTTACTCAAATCTCAGTAAACTTCAGTCTCCCCATCATGTTGGTAGGGGCCAAGGCCACCGCCCACCTCTCTGATGGGCTTGGCCGGCCGAAGTGCCGGACCGGAGGGGACAGAAGCGGGACGCGCCGATGGCTGCCACCCCTGCTGGAGCCATGGGTTGCCAAGGTGACAGGTGAAGCCTTCTCAGACCATAATTCAAAATATATTGATCTTAAAGACAGGATGCATAGAGATAATTTAAGGATGATAGGTCTCTAGGTTGAAAGACTTAAGCACTGTAATGCACTAAATAATGTAAAAAAAAAATTGCCCAGAATGTCTGAATACAAGAGTGCCAATTGAAAGAATTCATATATTGCATCCAGGGTAAAAAAACAAACAAACAACAAAACACTATACAGAAAACTCCAAGACACAGAGTGTTCATTTTTTTAAAATAAATTTTTTATTGAGATCTTATTTTTATTATCTTTTTGAGATCTTATTTTTCTTACATCATCATAATTATCCCAAGTATCTTTCCTCCTCTCCATTCCAGAGAGCCATCCCACATACCTTGTGCAATGTATAACATTTGTGGACCTCCCATTTCCACAAAGAAGTGGATTGGGGGTATCCTCTCATATCTCTTCATTCATGTCCTTCTAGATCTTTATGATTTTGTTACATTTACTTTAGATTTTTTGATATGGGGTCATTATATCCATTTATATTATGGTACTTACTGTGTATGTTATTTTCTTAGTTCTGCTCAGTTCATTTTGCATCAGTTCATGCAGATTTTTCCATGCTTCTCTGTATTCATCACATATATTGGAGATGGGGAAGGAGTGCTACTGAGTGAGCTCAGGGTCTGTGAACATCAGGTCGTGTTTTTTTTTCCACCTTCTTTTGGATTCTGGGTGTCTCAGACCATGGAGACAGCTGAAGTTTTTTTTTTTATCTTTGTCACATAATTTTTGTTTTAGAGAGGTTTCAGAGGTCACGGGGATCAGAGAAAACGTTTAGTCCCCCATCTTGTTGTTCAAATGACCTGGAAGTCCCCAAAGTGTTTTAATTAATTTATATTTAAAATATTTATTTAGTTATAGTTTTCAATATTCATTTTTATTTTTTTCTTTATTCCAAGTAGTGAGTTTATTAAAACACCAGTTGGAGTGTTTTTATTGTTTGGAATGAGTTTATATTGCTCTTTATAACAATTCCCAGTAACAAGGAATCAAAATATGTTGCAGTTTGGAGTTCAGGTGCTTATTGTGACATCAATAGAAGCAGGCCAGATTTTAAGAATCTGAGCCTTCACATTCACTTTTATAAGATTTTGAGTTCTAAATTTTCCCCCTCCCTCCCCTCAGCAAGACAGCATGCAATTTGATATAGGCTAAATATGTGTAATCATATTAAACATATTTCCACATTAGTCATGTTGTAAAAGAAGAATCAGAACAGAAGGGGAAAACCACAAGAAACTAATGAACAAAAAAAAAACAACAAAAAAGAGCAAATAGTATGTTTTGATTTGCACTCAGACCCCATAGTTCTTTCTCTGGATGTGGACAGCATTTTCCATCAGGAGTCTTTTGGAATAGTACTAGATCCTTGCATTGCTGAGGAGAGCTAAGTCTAACAAAGTCAGCCATCAAGCAATGAAAGTGTTTAAATTTAACAGTTACAGTGACAACAAATTCTGGGTGTGATCACAAGGAAACTTTCAAATACCAAGGCAGGTGGTTAACAAAAGACTGCTCTGCACCTACCAGAAAGCATGAAACCACAGAAGAGAATGGCATGATGTGTTCTGTAAAGCAAATGGAGTCCAAGATGTAGCCCAAGTGAAATTCCCTGTAAACCTTAGCTTAATCATCAATGAAAAAGGATGGACTTAAATAAAATAGAAGCATTTGAAGCATCCCTACAAAAAAAAAAAAAAAACCCAGACGTGAGCAGATTGTTCACTTTGCAAACACGAGAAAAGCAAACAGATACAGCTACCAAGGAAAGCATAAGAAAGTAAATAAATTAGCCCAGAAAAAATGGGGAAAAGTAGAAAGAGGAAGATTAAACACGGGATTAAACAACAATAACAACAACAGCAAAAACTAACAAAACGGCCATTAAGAGATTTCTTTCTAAATGTACACAAGGTGATACAGATGAAAGTGGAACTTAAATAGAGTAAGTGATGATGGAAGTATAGGACCCAAACACTATGGACTAAAGCTTACAACACGGACTACAGGGAAATTAATTTGTTTGTGGGACTACAGTATAGAATGGGAGGGCAGTTAGAAAGGGGAAAGGAAGGAAGAAGACAGAGAGAAATGTGTGACGCGCTCTGTTCAAGTCAATGGTAAACAATGCGGGTGAAACAACTCCTATAGCCTCTCAGGAATAATAAGGAGTATGGGAGAATGGATGAGGTGGCAAAGGAAAGGACTGAAAAAGAGGGAAAGAAGAAAATCTCAATTCAATGGGGGGGGGGGTCAAACTCAGGAACTTCCATGGGGAGAGAGATGTTTTATGTAATGAGAGATAGGGACCTTACAATGGATATAATCTACAGGTATTTAGGACTCAGAGGGACTAGTATGTCTGAGACAGTGTCCCTCCAGGGACAGCATCCTACCTCGAGAGAAGAGGAATTAGAGCTCCTGGGGGCAACAAACATCCAGACCACTGTGAGGACATAGATCCAGAGAGGAGAGTTCATGTCAAATGGGAAAGAAAATGAACATGGGGAGGGCAGGGGATAGAAACGAGCCATACAGTCAGGTATACAGGGCAATTTCTATCCTTGTTATCTCCTGCAGTAATTGAATACTTCTAAGAGTGAGGCACAGCAGAAACGAAAAGGAAAATATGGGGAGATCTACAGGGTAATAACGTGGAAATTGTTCAGAAGAGGGAAATCAAAATGTGTGTATTAATAGTTTGAAATTAATGAGGAACACAGAGACAAAAGAAGTAATCAATAAAATATAAGGACCATGAATTAGAGAATAAAAGTTGAGAATAGAAAGAGAATTAGTGAAGAGAACAAATGAAAGAAAGAATTTTCAGAAAAAGTCACAGAAAATTAAAAAACAAACTTGCCTAACCAACAAAAGAAGTGGAAGGAGAAGTGGGGAAGGGGGATTATACTTAAATACTTAACTGAGAGGAGAAAAAGAGGAATAATGAGAGAATTACATAAAAGGAAAAGAAAGAATTGATAAATGAGGTAAAACTCCCGAACTAGGGAAATGAGTGACAAAGGGGAGGTACTTGAGAGTGAGAAGAAGAGAACCTGTGGGAATAGGTTTGCCTTAAAGTTTTGTTATTTGTTATTTGCCTTAAAATTATTTTGTTATTTGTTATTATATAATAAAGTTATTATTTAAAGTTATTTTGTTATATAACAATAAAAATATTGATATATAGAATGACTATTTGGGGGGGAGAAATGGAAGAAATCTGGGACATATAAAAACAAAAGAAAAATAAAACAGTATTTTTAGAAAAATGAATGCTTGGAAGTGTTCTATTTTATTAAAGCTCCATTTTTTCCCAGTAGAATCAAAATCAGTTTTACTGGATAAGAAAAGTCTATATCTTTTGCCTGTAAGAATATCATATTCCAAGCTCTCAACTACTGTAAAGTTGTGGCTGCTAAATCTTATTCTGATTGTGTTTCCTCAATATTAGAATTCTTTCTTCCTGGCTACTTGCGTATTATTTTTCTTTGGATTTTTGCTATGACAGATTTCATTATGAGGTCTCTTTCAGAAGATAACTTGTGGATTCTTTCTATTTTCACTTTGTCCTTTCTTTTCTAATAGATATGGAGAATTTTGTTTCACGATTTCCTGAAATATGATATGATATCTAGGCTTCTGGGGCCATAGTTTTTAGGCAGTCCCATGATTCTTAAACTCTCTGTTCTTAATTTGTTTTATGGTCAAATGTTTCCAATAAGAAATATCTTATGTTTTTTATTATTTTTCAGACTTTTGATTTTAGTTTGATATTTCTTATTGGCTCATGGAGTTATTATTTTCTTTTTGTTTCATTCTAGTTTTCAAGGTTTATATTACTTGGGTAAGATTTTGTATCTGTTGTGCTAAACTCTTAATTCCCTTTCTAAGTCTATCCTTCTTATTTCCCATTACTTTTTCAATTCTTTTTTCTTTCATTTCATTTACAAAATCACTTCTTAAAACTCTTGCTTCGTTTCTTGCAGCAGTTCTAGTTGAACTTTTGTCCAAACTGAATTTTTCTTTGAGGTTTTGTTCATATATGTATTTGAGTTAACCTGTTGCCATAATAGCTCTTTATGGTGGGATTATTTTTTTGTTTACTCATTCTTCCATTCTTATTTTCCAAATTAGGACTTTGTGTTAGGGTCAGGTTCTGCATACTTCTGGAGGGAATTCTGGGCTTTGCTTGGATCTTCTTTGTATTCTCCTGGGTGCTGCTGCTTTCTTGGGATACTGAGTGCTGTGTTCTTTAAGGATCTCAGAGGTGGCTTAAGCTGGGTACCTGCAAGCTTTTTAGTGTGCCCTAAGTTGTCTGATACAGGGTGAAGTCTGATTGCTTCCTTCCTTATCTAAGCTTTGCAAGCTCCTGACCTGTGGCTGAGCTTGGGTCTGGACAGCACCACTCTGAGCTTGCTCCTTACTGGACCTCTAGCCTTTTTCAATTAGCTAGAAGGTTCTAAAGGTTCACAGCAAAAATCTTTCTTTGGTTTGTAGGTTTATTCTACGTGCTGCATAACAAGCTTTGGCAGGAAAACTGACTTGACTAAGCAAATATTCAGCTGTACCTCAGTCAAACTGATGGGATATGGAGAATAATTTGTGAAAAATATCAAGCACTTAATTCTCTATGTTTTATTGACTGACATTGATGGAAACTTCTCTTTGATGAAATAGCCAAATTTAATGGAGGGATAACAGTTGGTGTTTTCTGCTGGAGCCCAGTTCAGTTTGGAAGACCCTCCATCAACTGAGAAATCACAACAATGCTTCTGGGATGATATTTGAATACAAAGGCCCTCCCTTGGTTTGAGCTCCCTGCCCTAGCTTATTTAGCTGTAGGCTTCTGACTGGACTGGGAACTAGATTGGCGACCTTGCTCAAGTGTAAGGGCCACCAGTTGGTGCTAGTTCCTGTTACTATTTCTTATCCTAGTATATAACCTCAGACCTGAGAATGCTCCCTGTCCTCTGCTACCACCCCTAAATGTAGATTTCCTTCCTCAGTCTGCTTGGATTTGTGACCCACCTCTGGGCACAAGTGATAGAGCTGCTAGTTGACACCTTTTCCTTCTTCTCACACAGTGTCAAGCCCATCTGTGTAGGATTCAATAGTTATTTTTGCCCTAAGGTATAAGCCAGGGATGGGGAGCCTATGGCCTCAAGGCCACATGTGGTCTTCTAGGTCCTTGGTATGGCTCTTTGACTGAGTCCAAGTTTTACAAAACAAATGCTTTTATTAAGGGGATTTGTTCAATGAAGTTTGGATTCAGTCAAATGGTCACACTTGATTACCTAGAGGGCCATGTGTGGCCTCGAGTTCCTACCCCTGGTATAAGCAAAGGGACCATGTGAGTCTCAATGCTGAAGGTTCCATGTGTGGATACCTTCTTAGGCAGACTACACCCCCAGTATCTGCAGACCCCTATATGCCTCTCTATCCCAGACTGTGTTGGTAAAATGACTCACTGTGATTTTTCCTTGGATTTCCCAGTCAGTTTAGTGCTTCTCTAGGCCTTTGCTGGAGTAATAGGGAGTTTGAGGGGAACTAGACTGTACTGTTTCCTCCTGCTCTACCATCTTGGCTGGTCTCTCACTTAGCAGTTTCCAAACAATTTCCAAATTAACAGTCCTTATGGAATGCTAGGAGTCCTGAAAATCACTATCATCCCCAAATACAGTTATTCAAATTTTTAAAATGGTCATTTACAACACTTATCTTTAAGGAATAGCTCTTAAAGACAAACATATATTCATGTCAGTCTTAATCACTGAATGCCCATAGATAGTTTTCTTTTTAATTTCCCTGTGACAGTGGGGATCCCTCATAATATGTGGTCAGAAGCAACTTGGCCAGAGTATACACAAGGCATCAGGGCATCCAATCAGCCAGCACTCCCCTTTCATGCTGCCTTTCCTTCATTTTGGCCACAAGGTCTTTCCAAACCAATCTTGCTAACACTGTCAAATGATCTGGGCCATGACTAACTTAAGGCATGTGGTTAAGGTTCAAGACTGAAATGGAAGGAAACATTCATGGACTATCTAATGCTTAACAAAAGAAAGTTTACTTAGCAATAGAATTGAAATAATATTTAGGAAGGATATGGCATTGGTTCAATTGCATATAGTTTCTCCACCTCCATACGTGCCATGGTAAAGAGTAATTCAGAGGTGGGTCAACCCTCAGAGAAGAGCCTAACTCTTCCTATATTATGTTTTGCATTTAGGTGACCAGGAAGCTAAACCAAAGGTTCATGTTTTAGTTCCCTGGATCAGTTAAGTCTCAAAGATGATTTCAGTACCTTTTAAGGAAAAGCTAATTTAACCTGCATAGGGTAAATATTGCTTCTCTAATAATTTGCAAGCTGTATGTCTTTGTGACAGTTGGAAGTTGGAATTTTTAAAATGTAGGTCTAAATCATTCATAAAACGTGAAAACTAATGATGCAAACAGTCAGTTTTATGCTATGTTATACCCTAGAATACCTTTAATTTCCTTATTGATTGCTTTCCTTGCGTAAAGGGTCATTAATGCAAACCAAAACTATGCTAGTTAAAACCTTTTTCATAGGATAGCCCCCACATTCATCTTGTCTTTTAATAAGACCTGCTTAAAGTGAAACTTGGAATTTCTTTTTTTTTGGAGGGGGAAGGTAGGGCAATTGGGATTAAGTGACTTGCCCAAGGTCACGCAGCTAGTTTTGTGCTAAGTGTCTGAGGTCACATTTGAACTCAGGTCCTCCTGACTCCAGGGCTGGTGCTCTATTCACTGCCCCATCTAGATGCCCCGGAATTTCTTATTTAAGTCATGCATCAGCAATTCCTTATTTTCTTCTGGAGAACTCCAGTGGTTCTCTAAATTCATCAACATGGATATTTGTTCTAATGACACAGATTGCAATTGATCCATGCCTACCCATACTGTGCAAGTCTGGACTGTGTCATCTCCATAAGTTCCCTACAAGTGATCCATCTGACCCACTAGCGGTCCTCCTGGAGTTCTCTTGACTTTGCAAAGATATCGCTGAAAAACAAGATTTTGTCCATTTGTTATCCCTCGCTCTCAGTAGGTAACTGTTATTCCATCTTTTTAGTCATCTGATTTCATTTACAATGAGGGTGTCAAGACTGACTCCACTCACTTCCTCCAGTACCATGTTTACTCATTGGTCACTGGGAAAACAACATAAATTTTGAAATGGCAAAAGTTAAGCTACTGTCTGTAAATGACCTAAAATCTGTGATTTTGAGCACTTCCAGGTCCCTTTTCTGCCATGTTGCTGCATGGGTACAAGAAAGGGTGGGAAAAGGACTGAGGGTCATTTTGTATGTTTTTCTTTGTTTCATAGGTTGCCATGAGCAAAGAATTCAGTACTAAGTGGTCAGTCTACTAGTGATAAACCTCTTTGTGCTAAGCTATGCCAGTCCTTGTAAGCAGATGGGGGGGGGGGTGTTGCTGTGAGCCTACTTCAAGTCTTTCCAGGATGGTAGAACCCATCATAGTGTGTGCTCTTCTGCTACAGCTTTCAAGAAGCCAGTGTTACTTCTACACTACCATAAAGCACTGAAGGAGGACTTTGTGAAGATCCAGTGGAGCTAGAGAGTTTTGTTAGACATTATTCTAAAAAGTCCAGGCCCTAACCCTCACCCTCCAGTATGCCATAATCACGACTGCCGATCACAATAACTTATGTATGTCTTTTTGTCATGTATGGCAGCTAAATTATTAAGTGTTTCAAACCAGTGAGGGTTTTTTTTCTAATGATGATGACTTGGAATGGGCATAGAAAAAAGAAACAGGTGTATTACCAAGAAAACAAGTGACAGCATGGGCATAGAAAAAAGAAACAGGTGTATTACCAAGAAAACAAGTGACAGCAGTGTGAGAGGGAAAATGCCTATATCCAATTAAGTAATTATACTTAATTGTATGTACTTTTGTCTGGTACTTTAATTATTCAATATATCTTATTAATTTTTTTTCTGAAATCAAAATTATATTATGGACTAAAAAGTCATATATTACAATGGACATTTTGTAAAACAGTGTTCCAAAAGTAATCTTCTTTAGTTGATGATATTTGAAGGAGAAAAAATGCTTTTCAAAATAATTTCATTTTATCTTTGTTGCCGTGAATAAAGTGAAGATAAAGAGTACTTTTCAATCGTATTTTGCATTATTGTTCTTTCTTGACTATAATACAGCATAAATGGTTTAATTCCAACTGCTAGTTATGATAGCCATAAGATTTTATAGGTGCTTTAGTCTGATTGCCAAAAAGTAACTAGATTTTCCTAAACTTTCTCCCTAGAGGCCCCTAAAGCAAACCACAGCCCTCACTTCCACAAAGAAAAGAGATATTTAGCAAAACCATAACCTCTGTCTCCACACACACACACACACACACACACACACACACACACACAAAAGAAGATATTTCAAATCATTCTCTCCACCTTCTGTGGCTTTTAATGATGTAGTTTAAGCAAGTCTTCAGTTGGTGAGCCTGTGAAGCCCCAATGTTAGAGGAGGCCTTCATGTTTAAGCCCCCTCTCTTTTACTACCACCATACTCATGCACACATACAAAATACAAAAAAAAAAAGTGCTAGATATTCCTTATGACAGGTAAGTAGTATTGCAATTATGACAGATTGGGATTGAAGCAGGGGCAAACAAGGAGAGAATTTTGAATGTTTGACATTTGTTTTAAAACTACCTTACTACCCTATACCCTTTACCATCTGTCTGTTATCCCTCCAAATACCCACCTCCATCTTCCCACAGGGTCCTATTGTCTGCAGTTCCTGTTTCTCAGGGGCGGAGCCGCGGGAGGCAGCCATGGGTGCTATAATAAGCACCTGCAGCCAGCACAATGGGCTGTGGGTGCCTGTGGGAGAGACAGATTGATGTATTGTGCACGGGGGAGGAGGGCTGTCACTTGAATCCATGTGAACCCAGGCTTTAGGGGCAAGGAAGATTGACAGCTTTTGTAGGTTGCCTTTCTTTTTTCAAAGCTCGGCTTTCATAGACAGTAAGTTAGGGGCCCCAGGCTCTCACTCCCATCATTCTAACCGGGGCAATCATGAGCATTGAGAATTTCTGTTTTTTCCCCCCTTGTTCCGCATTAAATGATTTTGGTAAAGGAATGTGCGGCATTCATTAGAATTTGTTAGCAGATACCAAGGGGAAAAGTTTCTTCACAACAACTCTAGTAGATGTCACTCGTACAAAGACCTCTTTGTTTTCTCTCCCCATTACATTATCACTGCAATATGTAAGGTAGTGATTCTTTTCATTGGAATTAAGTGGAAAGCTACTAAATCTTGTTTGATTCTCCAAAAAGAATAAGGTCCTTAACACTTATCTTTTAACTTCTTTCATTCCCTAAGGTCCATGTTTGCTTTTGCTTTCAGTGCTCCTCATTTCCTGGTCAGCCTGCTTGGAGATCCAGTTTAGCTCCTACAATCACAGGCGATGGCTCCAAATATATAGGGATTGTTGTCTTGTGAAAATAACTTCTGTTAATATTGAAGATCAAGGATGCACTGGGAGTTTTGGGGAAACATACCTCGAAGTACAAAGTTTGTGGTACTAACTGCACTGTAGTTCACTCTTCGAAAACCTTCCTTATCCCTGTTTGCTATTTCACCTTAGATATGACATGAAATTGAGAGAAGAATGAGGACCCAGACCCAGGAATGCTTGGGGTTTTTTTCCACAAGAGGAACATTCTGAAAACATTTCATCTCATTTAAATACCAAGGGACTCGAAAATGACTCTTTTCAGCAAGGTTAATGACCTTGACTATGGCCTTTTATTTTTATTTTGTTTAACTTTCATTTTTTACTGTTTTGGTGTATTTTGGATGAGAGCCAAGCAGGGCATACACTACAATGCAAACAGAAGCAAACTGTCTTTGGCATCTGAGGATCACATAAAGCATTCAAATGGTTTGGGGACATTTTTTCTTCACATCTAGACTCTATGAAACCATTTCCATTTCCCGCCTCCCCTCTCCACCCCTGCTTCCCCCATAAATGAGTTGAAAGTGAACTGAAACATAATTTTTCTTCAGATTATTTTACATAAATTTGGAATAGCAAAAGTGAAAAAAATGTCTCAAGAAGAATGTATTCCTACATTGTTATCTAGATATTAGCATGGTGATAACTAGGGCACGAGGTACTCCTTTATCCTTCCCCGTTTTAAAAAATTTCAGTGTTGTATTCAACATTTCACCAAGGAGGGAATGAAAATTCTATATTAGTGCTAGTCTGCTATAAGTACTAATTAACTAATTAATCAGGTGCTGAAACTGAATAGAGTATCTCAGCCAGACCACTGCAGCCTAAGCAGAGGGCTGTATTATTAAAAGACAGTACAGCCTTTCTTCTTGGTGTTTAAGCCATTCAGAAATGGAAAGGAGAATATGGTGTCCTACTGTCATTCATCTCAACCCAAGTCTCTTAAATTAGGGAATATAAACTAAAAACATGGGCCACTGATAAAAAACGAAGGTAGAATCGATGATGGGTAAAACTCAAAGCTCTGGAAACCCTTTTGACTTCTAGTTTATAATGTAGCAGTGCCTATCTGAAGACAGAAGAGAGCAGGTATCGTTACGTTTTTCTTCTATAAATGGTGGTTGTGATGTGTGTGTGTTTTTTAATGAATCTGAACAAGAAACATCTCCCCTTTGGGGCTGATCTTCACTCTTTTGCCTCATCCCTCATGCATGTAAATGAGAAGAGTCCAATTACACATATGGGTAAAAGGTCTAATGACTCGTGAAAAGGCCCAGTTTGTGGAAAAAGGGCACAACCACCCTACCACCCCCCCCTTATATTCTTCTTTTTTTAACATAGAAAAATCTATTTCTCCTTTTAGGCAAAATGGCAAGATAACAGAAGTCGTTTTATTTTGTTTCTTAATATTTACTTGCAGACCATGAAATATACCTTTCCAAACAAATTAGCTTTATATGCCTTCTTTACATTGCACTTATTTCTGTGGCTTTAGCAAATAAATCATAACAAAAGCATACAAGAAAACTTTTAATACATTTGTCAAAAAGACGAGTCTTTCTTAATATCAGCAATATAGCTCTTTATTTTTACAAAATGTTTTCCCCACAAGTTTAGTCAGATACAAATAATGCTTACCATCCTCTTATCCAGACTGTTCTATAATTGTTGCACTGATAAAGTATTATAATAGGATCTAAAAGGTCTTCTAGGTCCACCCTGTACCTTAACAAGAATGTCCTCTATAAGATTCTAAGTAGTAACTATGCAGTCTCTACCTGAGGACCTCCACCAATGGGGAATTTGCTACCTCTTTAAGCAGCCCATTCCTCTTTTGGATAGCTCCAATTTTTTTTTCGATAGCTCTAATTGTTAGAAAGTTATTCCTTAAACCAGAGATAGGGAACCTTTGGCTTTGAGGCCACATATGGCCCTCTAGGTCCTCAAGTGTGGCCCTTTGTCTGAGTTTAAACCTTAAATTGCATCCAAACCTGGATTCATAGGGCTGCACTTGAGGACCTAGAGGGCCACATGGGGCCTCGAGGCCACAGGTTCCCCACCCCTGCCTTACACTGAGCCAAAATGTAAAATGAGGGGGTTAGAAGAAATGGCCTCCAAGGTCCCTTCCCACTTTAGAACGATGAAAACCTTACTCTTTCCAACTTTTCTACATTGGCTGTAGTTTTATTCTCTAAGGTAAACAGATGAAGTCTAATTGCTCTTGCATATGACAAACCATCAAATAAGTTAAGTTGAATGACTTAAAAGTCCTTTCTTTTTCTTCAGGCTAAACACGACCAGTTCTTCCAAATGATCTTGGTATGGCACAGTTTTGAGTCCTCTCCAAAACTTGACTGGTCCATCTGGACACATTCTAACTGGTCAATGTCCTCTCTAAGAGGCTCGATCTCAGAGAGACCTGGAGAAATATTCATTGTCCATCAGGCCGAAGGATATCTGTGCTACCTATATTCGTGTTTGGATTGAATGCTGTGACAAATTACCAATATGTCACTTTGTAGAGCCAGACAAAATAGCAAAATGCAACTGAAAGAAAAGGCTAACCTCAAGGGGTCAAAGGACACCGAAAGAAGCATTGTGTTACCAGATTTCCAAATTCAATAATAAAGTAGTAAGCATCAAAACTATTTGATACTGGTTAAAAATAGAACAGTATTAACAGTGTAAACAACTAGATAACCAAGACTCAAAATAAAAAAAACACAATACCCCACTATTTGATACACGCAAAAATCAAGACTGTTGGGGAAGGACTCCCTATTAGATAACAGATGGTAAGACTATAAAAGAACTGGGCAGAAAACATGTCTAGCCCATCACTCTACACCATATACCACAGTAGGATGCAACTGGATTAGTAATAATTGCTAGCGTTTATATAATGCTTTAAAGTTTCAAAACCTTTTATACATGTTTTCTCATATGATCCTGACAATAACCCTAGAGGTAAGTGCTATTAATGCCCCTGATTAACAGATGAGGAAACTGATGCTGAGAGAAGTTAAGTGGCTTTCCCAGAGTCATACAGCAATTAAGTGACTGAGGAAGGATTGAACTCAGATCTTCTTAACTTCAAGTACAGCACTCTATCCACTGTACCACCTAGATGCCTTTTTGGCACTTGAATGCCAAATAAATCCCTCTGAATGAATAGATGACCAATTTTGGTTCCAATGTATAAATGATTCAACATAATGTAATAGGAAGGATGTATCAAGAAATGATTGTGATGTTGGAAAAAAAATAAAAGACACCGTATTTTTTTTTTCTATTAGCATCGAGAATTAAACACAATAAACTCAATATGCTCTACCTAGGACAGAGTACTCTACAAGACTGCTACCCTCCTCATTCTGGACATTTTACTTCTATTCATATCACTTAAGACTACATTAGCTATTTTAACTGACTTATCACATTTTGGATTTCCCTTGAATACGTAGGGCTTTTCCCCAATAATGGTGCTTAATCCTTGCTTCTTCTGTTTTGTATTGGTGCATTCCCAATCCATGGGAAGAATTTTACATTTACCTCTATCAAATTTTATCTTAGTAGATTTGGATCATTGTTCTAGTCTGTCAAGATCTTTTGGGATCACAGTTTTGTCATCTGCCATATTGGCTAACCCTCTTAGCTTTGTGACCCTGAGTAAATCCGAAATCTAGGCCTTTATCCAAGGTAATAAAAATGTTGGCTAGAATAAGTATAGCCTTGTACCATTCCCCTGAAAACCTCCAGGTTGAGATGGATCTATTACAGGGATTCTTAAGTTGGAGTCCCTGAACTTGTTTTTTAAAATTTTTTGATAACTTTTTTGCAATATATTTGACTTCTTTTTTAATCCTATGGATTGCATTTTATGCACTTACAAATATGATCCATAGGCTTTACCAGTTTCCTAAGGGGTCCATGATACAAGAAAAGTTAATAACCCCTGATCTATTTTCTGTGGTTTTGATATTTGGACCTCTGTGTGCAGAGTATGAGCTCATAAGAGTAGAATGAAATAAAAATATCAGTTCAACCTTACATTAAAATATGCCAGATATGGGCTATACTGTCCCCCAAATCTGGCCTGTATAATATCTGAATACAACTGTATAATATTATATAGCTTTGACTTATAGGGATGGAGAACATGGGGAAAAAGAAAACCTCAGCCCTGCCACCATGTTGGGGGAACTTAAGCAGAACTTAAGCAGAACCGCCCCCCCCCAAGCTCCCAAAAAGCACCAACAGCCTCAGGGCTCTGAGCGAGTAACTGAGGCTGGACCCAGGTCCTTTGCTTCCAAGGGTTAGGGGAAGTAGTAGATGGGGAAATCCATACACAGGCAAAATTCTTTCATCTGCTTTGGATGGCTGCAGTTGTCTTCAGATTTCTCCTGACAGCCCCTATCAGCAAGCAGAACTTCACAGCCTAGAGGTGAGCTACCTCAGTATTGCATAGGGTGGAACTAGTCAGTTTGGATGTCAGAGTAGCCCAGACCAGGGGTTTCCATATTTACTTGATGCTACATTCCTAGCAATAAAAAAATTTTGAGCACACATCCCCAATATAGGCATATTTACAAATTATGTAATGGATTATTATAGTAAAATATTATCTAAATTATAAAACAAACATTAAAAATGGCACTTTTACATTTTTATTTATGCTACAAAACAGTAATAATAATATTTTTGAGAAGAGCAAGGTGATTGAATATTGAAATTTTAGTTTGATACTTTGTGATACAGAGATTCAAAGGCCTGGTCCTAAGGTTAGTTTATTGTGAAGCTTGGTTTTAATGGCTATCACACCTGAAAAAAGTACATCACAGGGATACAGTGGAAGTATGTTTGGATCTTTAGTCTAAGGATCTGAGTTCAAATCCTTACTTTGTCACTTACTAGCTGTGTGATTTTGAGCAAATCACTTCACCTATCTGTGACTTAGTTTCCTCGTCTACAAAATGTAGAGGTTGGATTAGATGGCCTCAACGGTCCTTTCCAGCTCTAGATATTGGAGCTTATGTATGATCTAGGGCAAGTCATTTCACTTCCTTTGGCTTCAGTTTCCTCATCTGTAAAATGAAGGGGGTGGACTAGATGGCCTCTGAGATCCTTTCTAGCTCTAAATATGGGGTTCTAAGATCCATAAATCCTAATAGAAAAAGTGCATCATTGGCTAAACTTACTAAATCATGATATTCATATTTCTAGCCTATCCACCAATTATGTAAAGCTTTTTTTTAAAGTTGGTTAATAAATTTCTATCTTCCCTAAGGTCAATCATCCATTCTTGCAAATTCATTAGAAGGTGTTCTATTTTCATGTTTTTGACAAAAAACTTTCAAAACCCAACTGGAATTTTTCACCTGGAAGAATTTTAAATAGGTTAGAAGAATGGTTTTCAGGGCAGCCAGGTAGCACAGCGAGTAAGAGCACCGGCTCCAGTGTCAGGATGACCTGGGGATCGAATCCGGGCTCAGACACTTAGCACCCACCCAGAAACACCTGGCCGTGTAACCTTGAGCAAGTTACTTAACCCCAATTGCTTAGGGGCGGCCAGGTGGCTCATCGAGTAAGAGCACCCGCTCCAGTGTTGGGATGACCTGGGGTTCAAATCCGGGCTCAGATACTCAGCACCATACCCAGAAATAACTGGTCGTGTAACCTTGAGCAAGTTCCTTAACCCCGATTGATTTAAAAAAAAGAAGAAAAATGGTTTTCAGAGTTTTCATATTATTTTTGGCAATAAAAATCATATGATGATGGAAATACTGCCAGACATCAATTTTCAAAAAGCGTTCTCCATTGCATATTTCTCTTGAAAGGCAATTACTTTCTCACTAATTGTTTATTTAAACAAGACAAAACAAAAAAAGTAAACTTTTTTTTTAAAGCAATCGGGGTTAAGTAACTTGCTCAAGGTTATACGTCCAGTTATTTCTGGGTGTGGTGCTGAGTATCTGAGCCCGGATTTGATCCAGGTCATCCCGACACTGGAGCCGGTGCTCTTACTTGCTGAGCCACCTGGACGCCCCTAAGCAATTGGGGTTAAGTAACTTGCTCAAGGTTACACGGCCAGGTGTTTCTGGGTGGGTTCTAAGTGTCTGAGCCCGGGATTCGATCTCTAGGTCTTCTCGACACTGGAGCCGGTGCTCTTACTCGCTGTGCTAACTGGCCGCCCCAAAAAGTAAACTTTTAAAAGTACACTTGGCAATTTGAGAAATTCCTGCTTACATCATAACTACAAACTACAGTGAGTGAGTAAGTGGGTATACTAATTTTATTAATTTTTTAAACAAATTTGTTTATGTCCTAGGGAATAGGTAGACTTGCAAGTTAATATTTATTAGTAATTAATTATTCAATTAATTTTAATTTGACTATCCAAATAGTTGAATATTCATACTGAAAAATCATTCCTTCCCACTAAAAAAGAAACTCTGGCAGGAGAGACTCTTACTTCTTGGCTGCTAACTCAGAGTCCAGAGCACCATGAGGCAGTCTGGGGATCATAGTGTGTTCCTCGGTGAGGTGGTGGGAATTTCTAGATATGAGAATCTGTGCAGCTACTACAAGTGCCCTAATGTCAGTTCTAATTGCCCTGGGCAGCTACATAAGGAGAGCATGTTAGGATTGTGTTTGGGACATGTCTCATGACAGCTATCTCGATGTGGGTGGGATGTGAGCCATCTTCCAAGTGGTTGATCTGGTACCCCCATTGATCATCTCCAGATGACTTTTGCAGGGAAAAATATGCACAACACACTTTAAGTTAAATATGCATTCTTAACATTTTCTTCATCACTTAAGTCTAGACAATTAACAAAATAATAAATGAAGCCCTGATTTGTAGCATTTTCCTATTTCCAAAATGCTCCCACAGAAAGTTGAACAATTAGCTCATCCGGGAAGCAGTACAAGCTGCTCCTGAACACTCCTATATGTACTTTGGAAAACACTCACTGATTTAGATGACTAGAACAAAAGAAGGTGATATAGCCCTGTTGCCCCAGGTTGGAATATATCTGGAATGTTCAACTCTGGGCAATGCTATTTAGGTAGTATATTGACTAACTCTGTTGCCCAGAGAAGTGTAACCAGGATGGTGAAGGTGAAGTGAATTGGCCCTGAAGTCAGAAAACCTGAGATCATAGCTCATCTCTGACCACTTACTACCTTGTATGACTGTGGGCAAGTGAAAAAAAAAAAGTCCTGGTGCCTCAGTTTCCCCACTTGTAAAATGGTGTTGGACTAGATGGCCTGAGGTCCCTTCTAGTTCCAAGTTTATGATCCTATGATTTATGCTACTAATAAATCAATTGAAGAAACTGACACTTTATCCTAAAAAGAAAATATGAGGGGTGTGGTTATGAGGGTAGGACATGATTTCCATCTTCAGGTATAGAAAGGTTTGCCACAGGGAAGAGAAATTAGACTTGTTCTGCTTGGTTCCAGATGACAGAACTGGTATTAATGGTTAGACATTTCAGAAGGTGGAGATTTCTTATTGATAGAGAAATTTCATACCAGTAAGAGCTGCACCCCAATAGAATAGGCTGCCTAAGGAGAGAGCAAATTCCTCATCCCTGAAAATCTTCAAGTGGAAAATATATGACTGCTTGTTGGTAATGCCACAGAGGGGATTCCTGCTCAGATATGAGTTGAGCTAGATACTCTCTGGGGTCCATTTCCTCTACTGGGATGTGATTCGAAGCTCCAATTTCTACGTGACTGAACACATCACCCACTGTTTTTCTGGGTGACATAATCTAGCCTTCAGTCCCTGGGTGATAAGGAAGCTTACTGCCAAATTTTTTCAAGAAATCAGAGGGTCTCTCTCATATTCAAGGTCTTTACCACACTCAAATATGGTATTTTTCTTGGCATGAAAATGGCCTGACCCTCCCTATGCCACCCCAACACCTTACTTATCTCCACTTTTGTGTAGTTACCTAAAAGGATTCAGAGGTTCATAGATTTACTGCTAGAAGGTTCCTAAGAAGTCACCCAGTCAAACTCTCTCTTAAAGGGTGGGGAAACTAAGGCTTGGCATGGTTAAGGGCCCCTCATAGCACCTTTATCTTCTACTCACATATAGCACTATAGTAAATAATAACATTAATTGCTAGCATTTTTATAGTGCTTTGAGGTTTGCAAAAAATTTTACAAATGTTATCTCATTTAATCCTCATAACAACCCTAGGAGGTAGGTGTCATTATTATTACTTTGTTTTTAATTCCCATTTTACAGTTGAGAAAACTGAGGGAGAAGTAGGTAAAGTGATCTGCTCAGGATAACCCAGTTAGAATGTGCCTAAGGCTGGGTTTGGACTCAGGCCCAGAGCTCTATCCACTATGTCACCTAGTGTAAAGCCAAGCACAAGCAGCTTTCCAGAGGAAGGCTGCTATGAACAGCTTTTCAAGGTTCTGATTACATAGTACAGAGAACTCTCTATTTATTCAATAATAAATAAGAGCAAAACATTCACAGAATATCAAGGTATAGCATTCACAATGTTACAACTTATCACAGGAAATCAAAATACAGCATTCACCATGTCACAATTCAACAACTTACCACTAAAATGGCCACATAGTTTTCATCAAAGTGGTCACATAGTTTTAAACAAAGTACATTCATTTAGTCAATCACAAAATCCTTAATTGAATCACAAAGTACAAAATGAGGCTGGCTCTCAGCTTCCATGGTTCCTCTTCCATGGTCTCAGCTCCAACTGTCACCTGAGTTCAAAGGCAGGCAGCTCCCAGTTCCTTGCCCAGCTCCTTGTCCAGTTCTTTGTCCAGTTCCCATTCCATATTGAAGTTAATAATGTCCAGTCCACCTCAAGTCCTTCACAGTTCCTGTTTCTGGGAATACAAAGCTTGACAGAGCCACAATAACATTCATGCACGTTGCCAGCACCATCATCAATTCACTACCTGCCTATGAAATCAACTCAGACCCACCAACAAGGTCTGAGAACTCAACAAAAATCATCAACATAGAAATCAACACAGACCCACAAACAAGGTCCAAGAGGTCAGCACAAATCATCAGTAAAGTCCCAGGACCTCCAGATCCCTCCTCCAGGACTTCTGTAAACATACAACCAGAAAATCCTCTTCCAGGACTTCCAGTAAGGTCCCAAGGCTTCTGTACAAAGTATCACAAACAAACATTAACACAGAGCAGACAAACAGAGTGCTGGGATACCACAAGTTTTCTGCTTCTTGACTCTGCCACCACAAGAGTCCTCTTCTCAGTTCTGCTGTCTCTAGCCTGGAAATTCTCCTTATATATGGTCATTAGCTCCTCCCCTTCCTGTTGCAGGAGTTCATGAGTTCTAGGGTTCACAAGTTGTGGGTTCATACACTTTGTTTCTTAACAGACTTGATACAAGGCTCAAAAGAAACTTGAACTGAAACAAGGTGTTAATTCAATAGCTGAAACAAGGTGTGAACTACTTCTGTACTTGCCATTTGTAATAGTAATGGAATATAAAGATCCCCCTGTATTGGCTTGGTTTTTGGTTTGATTGTGTTAAAACCCAGAGCTTGTTAATCCCACTTGTGGGATGGACTTGTTGATGTGAAAAGAGAGGGCTGAACTGGAAGGAGCTGGTGACGTAAATTTAGTCCCTATTTATAGGATAGTTCCCTTGTACAGAGAAGTCTAGTAAAAAGTTCAGAAATACAGTATAATCAAGAAGCAAAAGTGTTAAAATACCTCTATTCAATTTATAAACATTTGTTTTTTTTAAAAAAATTTGAGGTCTTCTATACAGGAGTATACATCTTGCTTTTACATCAATAAGCTCACAGTTAACAGATACTTATTTGGGTTATAACTTATCCTATTTCTCATTTTTTTCCACAACCCAAATCTTGACTGCTAACATCACTATGGCAGTGGAAATTTTTCTAGCAAAGGATAACACTGTGCCCTGAAATGAAGGGAGGAGTGGAAAACAGAAAGGAGGGAATAAAATACCATAGGTTACCAACCTATTCTAGGCTAGTGGGGTGGTAGAGAATTGAAGTGACAAGGAAGATAAAATATGAGGCTGAATATGAGAATGTCAAGGGTACTTGTGCACAGTCTTGAAGGGGTGATAGGGAGAAAGACCTTAGCTAAGTATTAGTATTGATGTGGAAGCTGTCAAATCTTGTGTAATCCTGCCTATTGCTCTATCATGATATTTGAATTGTTTCTTTTTGGTTGCTTGCAATAATTTCTTCTTGATCTGTGAGCTCTGGAATTTGGCTACTATGTTCCTGGGAGTTTTCACTTTGGGATCTCTTTCAGGTGGTGATTGGTGGATTCTTTCAATTTCTATTTTTGCCCCCTTGTTCTAATATGTCAGGGCAATTTTCTTTGATAATTTCTTGAAAGATTTTGTCCTGGCTTTTTTTTTTATCATGGTGTCCAGGTATTCCAATAATTCTTTTATTACCTTTCCTGGGTCTATCTGTTTTTCCAATGAGAAAATTTCACATTTTATTCTAGTTTTTTTTAAACTTTTTTGATTTTGTGTTATCATATCTTGATGGTCGATAGAGTCATTTGTTTCCATTTGTTCAATTCTACTTTTTAAGAAATTATTTTCTTCAGTGAGCTTTTGTACTTCCTTTTTCCATTTAACCAATTCTATTTTTTAGGGAGTTCTTTTCCTCAGTAAATTTTTGCATATCTTTTCCCATGCTATTGACTCTTTTTAAATTATTTTCTCGCATTATTCTCATTTCTTTTCCCAATTTTTCTTCTACTTCTCTAATTTGCTTTTTAAAATCCTTTTTAAGCTCTACCAGAAATTCTTTTTGAGCCTGAGACCAAATTACATTTTTCTTTGAGGCTTCACATGTAGCCATTTTGACACTATTGTTCTCTTCTAAGTTTATGCCTTGATCCCATCACCATCGTAACTTTCTATAGTCAAGCTCTTTATTTTGTTTTTGTTTTTTTTTTTCATTTTTCTGCCCTTTTTGGTGATGTAGTGTTTTTTTGTATGAGAGTTGGGCTCTGGTCCTTCACTGGTCCAGGCTTTTTGTGCTGAGCCCTGGGTCTTTCTGTTGGCTTTCACTGGGCTTCAGGGCCTATGTGCTTGATTCCTCTGTAGTGTAGGCTTCCCTTTTGGCTTCTTTTGGGGAATGAGGACTCTATGTTGGCCTCTCCTGAATGTGGGGTGTAGCAGCATGCTGGCCTACTCCAGGGATGGGACCTTGCTGCTGGGTTGCTATAGAGGGCACCCAACTAATACCTCCAACAACTGAGAAAACCCCAGCTTTTGGGACAAAAGCTCCCCTGTCTGGTGGCAGAGTCCTACTGTGGTAAAAAGCCCAAAAGTCAAGTAATTGAGTGGCAACATGACCAGGCAAAGGAAGCAAAGCAAACAGAAGAATCCAACATTAGACTCCTATTTTGGGGACAAAAAGGAGCAAAGCATGGAACAGGAGGAAGACAGTGAAGTCAGAACTCCTGCAGCAAAAGCTTCAAAAGAAAACACAAGCTGGTTACAGGCCATAGATGACCTTAAGAAGCAGATAAGAAAAGTGGAGGAAAAATTGGGAAGAGAAATGAGAACAATGCAAGAAAATTATGAAATGAGAGTCAATAGCCTGACTGAAGAAAATAACACCTTAAAAAACAGACTAACTCAAATGGCAAAAGAGGCTCAAAAAGGCAATGAGGAGAAGAATGCCTTAAAAAGCTAAATTTGCCAGATGGAAAAAGAATCTCAAAAGCTTACTGAGGAGAATCATTGCTTCAGAATTAGATTGGAGCAAATGGAAGCTAATGACTTTATGAGAAATCAAGATGCTGTTAAATAGATCAAACAAATGAAAGAATAGAAGGCAATGTTAAAATATCATTGGAAAAACCACTGACCTGGAAAATAGATCCAGGAGAGATAATTTAAAAATTATTGGACTACCTGAAAATCATGATCAAAGAAAGAACCTAGAAATCATCCTCCAAGAAATTCTCAAGGAAAACTGCCCTGATGTTTTAGAACCAGAGGGCAAAATAGAGGTTGAAAGAATCCACTGATCACCTCCTGAAAAAAAGATCCCAAAAAGAAAACTCCTAGGAATATTATAGCCAGCTTCTGAAATTCCCAGATCAAGGAGAGAATATTACAAGCAGCTAGGAAGAAACAATATAAATATTGTGGAAACACAATCAGGATAACTCAGGATCTGGCAGCTTCTACACTGAGGGATCAAAGGGCTTGGAATATGATATTCCGGAGGGCAAAGGAGCTGGGATTAAAACCAAGAATCACCTACCCAGCAAAACTAAATATCATGTTTCAAGGGAAAATATGGTCATTCAGTGAAATAGAGGACTTTCAAGCATTCTTGATGTAAAAACCAGAGTTGAATAGAAAATTTGACATTCAGATACAAGAAGCAAGAGAAGCATGAGGAGGTAAACAGGAAAAGAAATCATAAGAAACTTATCAAAGTTGAACTATTAACATTTCTACATGGAAAATGATAATTATAACTGATGAAACTTTTCTCAGTATGAAAATAGTTGAAGGGAATAGAAATATATATATATGTCTATATTCGAGGGTATATGGGAATATGAATACATATGTGAATGTGTGTATATATATGTTTACAGGTATACATAGATAGAGGGCACAGGACCAATTTAATAGGAAGGGATGATACTTAATAGGTGAAATTAAGAGGTGAGAGAGGAATATAATGAAAGGAGATGGGGAGAGACAAAATGGGGTAAACTATCTCATATAGAAGAGGCAAGGGAAAATGTTTACAATGGAGGGGAAGAATAGGAAGGCAAAAGGGAATGGGTCAACCTTATTCTTATTGAATTTGGCTCGGGAAGGGAATGAAAAACACACTAAATAGGGTATCTCACCCTACAGGAGAGAAGGGGGGAAGGGGATGAGAGGAGGGATGATGGAAGGGAGGGCAGCCTGGAGGGGAGGGAAGTTGGAAGCACCCACTTTTGAAAAGGGACAGGATCAAAGTAGAGAATAGAACAAGTGGGAGGTGGGATAGGAGGGAGGGAAATAAAGTCAGTCTTTTAAATATATCTACTATATTAATGTTTTACATTAGCTACACATGCACAACCTATACTGAACTGCTTATCTTTCCAGTAAGTGTGGGTGACAAGGGAGGAAGGGAATGAATCTGGAATTCAAAGTTTTAAAATCAAATATTAATATATATATATATATACTATTATTAATACTATTTTACATGTAATTGGGAAATAAAATATACAGGCAGGGGGGCATAGAAATCCACCATGCCCTACTGGAAAAATAAAAGGGGGTATGGGAGAAGATATAGGAGAGATCAGATTGGAGGAGGGGATATCCTGTGGGACTACTATTTTGGGGCAGTGGGTAGAGGAAAAACGGGGAGAAAAATTGTAACTCAAAATCTGACATAAATGAATGATGTAAACCAGAAGTTAATAAAGAATTTGAAAAATGAAAAAAAGTAGGCTCTCTCTTTGTATCCCCAGTGCTCAATGCAGTAATTCCACAAAGGTGGAGAAAATTCCTTAACTGTTCTGATTGAGTCCCCTACAAATTTATGTTATACAACCTCAATTGGGCCTTCACTAGGTAATCCTACTATACTTCTATTATCAACTCACTGTCCCACTCTCCACAGCAGCTCTTCTAAATCTTTTCATCCTTCCTCAGACCTCTCTCTCATGGCTCCGCCTTTTCTCACTCTCTCAGCTGAGAACCTTGCCTCACATTTTACAGAAAAAATATGAGGCCATTCCCTATGAACTCTGTCTCCTCCTCTCTTCCTCATCTTCAGTCTCTTTCTTCAGTCCTCATTTCCCCGACCTCTCTGAAGCCTTTGACACTACTGAGCCCTCTCTCCTCCTTGATACTCTCTTTGTTCTAGGTTTTTGGGATACCACTTTCTCCTGGTATTCCTCCACTTATCTGTCCACACCTTCTTTGTCTCCATGATCCTCCAGATCATACCCTCTAACTGTAGTTGTCCTCAGGGTTCTGTCCTGGGCCCTCTTCTCTTCTCTCTCTATACTATTTCACTTGGTGATCTCATCAACTCCCATGGTTTTAACTATCATCTCTCTGTTGATGATTCCCAAATCTACCTTTCCTTTGCTGATCTCCAATGTCAGAATTTCAATTGCATTTCAGACATCTCAAACTGGATGTCTAATATAAATTTTAAACTCGATATTTATCCAAAACAGAATTTATTATCTTTTCCTCTAAACCTCTCTGCTCTCTTATCTTCCCTATTACTATAGAGGGCAACACCATCCTCCCAATCTCTTAGTCTCAAAACTTAGGAGTCATCCCAGATGCCTCACTATCTCTCATCCCTCCCTCTATATGCAAGCTGTTGCCAAGGCCTGCTGATATCACCTTGGCAATATCTCTCTAATACACCCCCTTCTCTCCTCTGACACTGACCTTACCATAGTGCAGACCTTCATCACTTCACATCTGTACTACTGCAATAGATGCTGGTAGGTCTGCCTGCCTCAAGTCTTTCCCCACTTCAACCCATCTTCTTTTCAGTCATTAAAGGGATTTTCCTAAAATGCGGGTCTGATCATGTCACACACTCCTACCCCCCAATAAAAACTAGTGACTTTCTATTGCCTCCAGGAGTAAATACAAAATGCTGTTTGGTATTTAGAGCCCTTCATAAACTATCCCTTTCCTACCTTTCCAGTCTTCTTACACCTTACTCCCCAACATGTACTCTTTCATCTATGGATGCTGGCATCATGGCTGTTCCATAAACAAGGCATTCCAGCCCTCTCCTCCAGGTATTTTCCCTAGCTGTCCTCTATATCTGGTACGCTCTCCCTCCCCTGATCCGACTATTGACCTCTCTGGTGTAGGTCCTTTAAGTCCCAACTAAAACCCCACCTTTAACAGGAAGCCTACCCTAACCTTTCTTAATTCCAGTGTGTTTTCTCTTCTTTGGGGCCAAGCTTGGTCTTTATAATTCTACTATATTCAGTCTTGATTGTTTTTTCCATTTATGTTGCTATAGTTATTGTTTATATTGTTTTGTCAGTTCTGCTTACTTCATTTTGCATCAGTTTACTGAAATCTTTCTGTTTCCCTGTATTCATCATGTTAGTCCTAGAGGCAGCAAGGTAGTGCAGTGGATAGAGTGCTGCACATACAGTCAAGAGGACCTTAGTTAATTCTTGCCTCGGACATATGTTGTGTGACCCTGGGCAAGTCATTTCACCTCTATTTGCTTCAGATTCCTCAACTGCAAAATCGAGATAATAATAGCACCTTCCTTCCAGGGTTGTTGTGAGGATCAAATGAAATAATATTTGTAAAGTGCTTAGCACAGCACCTGGCACATAGCATATATAAATGCTTATATCCTCTCTTTCTTTCTTTCTTTCTTTCTTTCTTTCTTTCTTTCTTTCTTTCT
>NW_027187369.1:15516658-15673664 GCF_028583685.1 Petaurus breviceps papuanus
TCTTTCTTTCTTTCTTTCTTTCTTTCTTTCTTTCTTTCTTTCTTTCTTTCTTTTGCTTTTTGGAGGGCAGTTGGGGTTAAGTGGCTTGCCCAAGGTCACACAGCTAGTAAGTGTTAAGTGTCTGAGGCTGGATTTGAACTCAGGTCCTCCTGACTCCAGGGCCGGTGCTCTATTCACCGTGCCACCTAGCAACCCCTACCTCCCCTTATTTCTTACAGCACAATATTCCATTAAATTTATATACCAAAGTTTGTTTAGTCATTCCTTACTTGATGAGCATCTATTTTGTTTCTATTTCTTTCCTACCACTAAAGGGGTTGCTGTAAATATTTTTGTGTATATAGAGCCTTTCTTTTTTGTCAGTGACATGTTTGGGGTATATCCCTAGCAGTGGAATCTTTGGGGCAAAGCCCGGATATGGACATCTTACTTTATTCACATAATTCCAAACTGCTTTCCAGAATAGTTGGACCAATTAATATCTCTTGTCTATATTTCTACAACTCCTTCAACATTGACTATTCCCATCTTTTGTCATCTTTGTCAATTTGCTCACCTTAAAACTTCAGGGTTGTTTTGATGTTTATTTTTCTTGTTAATAGTGATTTGAGCAGTCTTTTATGTGGTTGCTTATAGTTTGCAATTCTTCTTTTGAGAAATGTTTGTTCATATCCTTTGACTTCATCCATTGAAGAATGGCTTTTGGTCTTCCATATTTCTATTAGTTCACTTCCCAATCCCTTTACAGATCTTGGGTATCAACTGCTAGTAGTCTTTTTATTTGTTCAGTTATTCCCAGTGCATTAGAAATGACTGAACAGGGGCGGCCAGGCAGCAAAGCGAGTAAGAGCACCGGCTCCAGTGTCAGGATGTCCTGGAGATCGAATCCCGGGCTCAGACACTTAGCACCCACCCAGAAACACCTGGTCCTGTAACCTTGAGCAAGTTACTTAACCCCAATTGCTTAGGGGCGGTCAGGTGGCTCAGTGAGTAAGATCACCGGCTCCACTGTCGGGATGACCTGGATCAAATCTGGGCTCAGATACTTAGCACCACACCCAGAAATAACTGGCCGTGTAACCTTGAACAAGTTACTTAACCCCAATTGCTTAGGGGCGGCCAGGTGACGCAGTGAGTAAGAGCACTTGCTCCAGTGTCGGGATGACCTCGATCAAATCCGGGCTCAGATACTCAGCACCACACCCAGAAATAACTGGCCATGTAACCTTGAGCAAGTTACTTAACCCCGATTGCTTTAAAAAAAGAGAGAGAGAGATGATTAGTGAATACCTGTAAAGAGAAGCAATTACAAAAAAAGCACCACAACCTCATTAGGAACAGTTCATGCTAGATTAGACAAGTTTATAACAAGGTCACTAAACTAGTAGATGAAGAGAAGCTACAGATGTACCTTAGCTATATCTTAGCAAAACATTTGATAAAGTATTTCATACTACTCCTAGAAAAGGTAGGGAAATGCAAAGTAGATGATGCCATTGGATGGAATAAGAACTGGTTGAATGGCCAAATGCAAGGAACGGTTTTAAAGGTTCAATGTCAACTTGACAGCGGAGTGACCCAGGGATCTGTGCCTGGCCCTAAGTTTCATCCTTTTTTCAATGACCTGAAAAAGGTATACATGGCATGCTCATCAGATTTACAGATGACACAATATCAGGGAGGTTAACACAGTAATACAATCTAATAAACATTTATTAAATGTCTACTATATGCTAGGTACTGTGTTAAGCACTGGAAATACAATTAATAAAGACAACCCCTACCTCAAGGAACTGATGATCTAATGGGAGGGAGACAATACACAAAAGGAGGCAGAAAAGTGGTTGGGGGGGTACATTTGACACCAGGAGTACCTGCTAAGGGCACATCTTGTTCTCTGGAGTTGAAACCAGACAGAGCAGCTAATGCCAAGTGTGGTGACTGCACATAAATACACTCATAAAGATAAATTTACATGCTCACTGAAATGGAGGGTATCTTGAACTCTAGATCATAATCCTCAACTCTAGGCAGAACTGGAATGAAAACATGCTGGATAAATTAATAATTCTCCAAATGTTCAATGTATCTAGAACTATTCTATCTTGTTCCATGGACATTGTTAGGTGATTCTTTTGGAGAGTAGACCCAAATTCCTCGTGCTTCAGTTGAATCTGTTCCTGGTTTCTTATTCAATTCTCTGTATCAGTAAAAACTGGTGGTTAGCTTTCTGTGTGATACTCCCTCCCACTACTATGAAGCGTTCTCCCATATTCACTCTAGGTATTGAAAAACAAAACCGAAGCATTCATTAAACATGATACATCAGAAAGACCAAATTGAACTCATGGTCCAGGGGAAAGTGTTCTGATGCTAAGGAGCTGTGTAACCTTGGGGCAATTACTTTATTTCTTTGGCTTTTAACTTCCTCACCTGCAAAATGCAGATTGGACGAGATGATTCCTTAGAGAGCTGCCAGCTTTGACATTTTACAAGTTGATGATCCTTATTTTTCTTCATAATTTCTAATTTTGAACTTCTGGTAGATGGAATTTTTCAGCAGCTTTTATATTTTTATTATCCCCAAGTGCATAGGATATGTCTTTGTATACAGTCACAATACATATTGCAATCTGTATCTTCTGCTTAGCCTAGAATCCCAAAATATCTCACAGAACTGACAAGATATCTCTTGTGAGTAGTCCTCTCATTTTTTAAGCCATTGGTGTTAAGTAACTTGCTCAAGGTTACACGGCCAGTTATTTTGTGTGGGTGCCAAGTATCTGAGGCCGGAACTGATCCCGGGTCTCCTGACACTGGGGCCGGTGCTCTTACTCACTGCGCCACCTGGCTGCCCCTAGTCCTCTCATTTTTGACCATTCCAGGTGTCAGTATTTTACTTTGCACCTTTAAAGAGGGAAATTATATATTGAACAGTTATGGAAGACTTGGGAAGAGCATTAGATAATTAAGAAAATCATGTGCCAAAGCACATGGAAGCTTCTTAGCAAGCAAAACTTTGGTGGTCATGACCTCTGCCAGAGGAGGAAGTTGATGATGTCACCTTTTCCCTAAGTCCCCACTTCACAAAGAGTATCTCTGAAAGGAATTGTCAGAAGGAGATTGTTCCTTGTGAAAAGTTCACATGATGGAGTTTGAAGGGCTTGTTTCACTTAGAGCTCAGAAGGACCAAGGAGTTTGGAATGTTCCATTCAGTGTGATCTCTTTGGCTGAAAGCTGTCACAAGGAACAAGTACTTAGCAAATGGCATGAATGAGGATTTAAACTAGACAGCTAGAAGGGCCATGACTACATTGCAATAAGGACCTGATAATGAAGAAAAGGAAAAGGCATGAAGTCCAGGCATGGGGAACCTGAGGCCTCAAGGCCACATGTGGTCCTCTAGATCCTCATGTGCAGCCCTTTTACTGAATCCAAACTTCACAGAACAATTCCCCTTCATAAAAGGATTTGTTCTGTAAAACTTGGACTCGGTCAAAAGGCCATACCCAAGGACCTAGAGGGCCACAAGTGGCCTAGAGGCCACAGGTTCCCTATCCCTGGCATAAACAAATCTGGATATAATTTTTAAAACTATTCAACAGTAGCTTAATACTATACAAACTTAATCAGAGGAGGATAAGTCAGGTTGACGGTCTCAAATTTTCTTTAATTTGAGATGATTTTTACCTTACTTAGGCGATAGAAGCAGGGGTAATTGTGTCAGTGTTTACTGTCATAATGCCAATCAGTTCATCTTGTTTTTGCTGTGCTAAATGCCCAAAGTGAATAATAAAAATAATATCTGCTACTCACTGGTGAATTAATTGAACTGGTCACTTGTTTTGATGCTGTGTGGCTTTTACCTTTATCTTTTCATTTTTGACGAAGAGTTGTGCAATTGAACGTTGTTTTCATTTCAGCATTTACATTTTCCATAGGATGAAATGAATTTTTATAATTTCTTGGACTTTTAAAAATCTTGACATTAATTGGCAGTTAGATTTTGCATAGAGAATTTCAAAGCTGAAAGATTGGAGTCTATCTAGTCCAAAGACTTTAATTTTTTTAGACTTTTTTTTCTTTTTGGAGGGTATACTTTCTTTTTTAATTTAAAGTATTTTATTTTTCCAATTATATGTAAAGACAAGTTTTAATATTCATTTTTTCAAAATTTTGAGTTCCAAATATTTTCCCTCCCTTCCCTCCCCTATTCCCAAAATGGTAGGCAACTTGATATAAGTTGTATATGTACAATCATGTAAAACATTTCCATTAGTTATAGTTATGAAAGAAGCAACAGACCAAAAGGAAAAAAATACATAAGAAAGTGAAAATAGTATGTTTGATTTACATTCAGAGTCCATTAGTACTTTCTCTGGATGTGGATAACATTTTCCATCATGAGTCCCTTGTAATCATTTTGGATCTTTGTACTGCTGGAAAGAGCTAACTCATTCATAGTTGATCATCAAACAATGTTGTTGTTACTGTGTACAATGTTCTCCTGGTTCTGCTCATTTCACTTTGCATCAGTTCAAATAAATCTTTCCAGGTTTTTCTGAATCCACCTGTTCATCCTTTCTTATTGCACAATAGTATTCCATTACATGTATATGCCACAGCTTATTCAACCATCCCCCAATTGATGGACATCTCAATTTCCAATTTTTGCCACCACAAAAAGCTGCTATAAATATTTTTGTGCATGTGTCCTTTTCCCTTTTTTATGGGGATACAGACCTAGTAGTTACATTGCTGTATTAAAGAGTAAGCACAGTTTGGCTGCCCTTTGGCCATAGTTCCAAATTGCTCTCCAGAATAGTTGGATCAGTTCACAACTCCACCAACAGTGTCAGAGTCAACACCCTCATTTTTTATGGATAAAGAAAATGAAGCCCACTCAAATAAGGAAATGGAAGGAAAAGTGAGTTAAACATGAAACTGTGAATCTCTATTATGCAAAGCTTACTTTTACTTTTAAGAATGTAACATATTGCAACATGTAACTTTTTAAGTTGTCTTACTTATCTGTGTTTTCTTCTGGCCTTCCTTCTTTTCTCTTTTTTAAAACTTAATTTTATTATTTTTTCCAATTATATTCATTTTCTCTCCTTCCAACTTCCTCCCTCATCCCCCAATGAACATGAAAAAAGAAAGCACATAACTCTCATAAGAAATACGCATAGTCTAGCAAAGCAAATTCCCTCACTGGCCAAGTCCAAAAAAAGTATGTACCATTCTTTCAACTCTGTTACATAGCATTCTTCATTTGTGGGCCTCTGGTATCAGGCAGTTAGGTGGTGCAGTAGATAGGGTGATGGGCCTGGAGTCAGGAAGACCTGAGTTCAAATGTGGCCTCAGACACTTACTAGCTTTTTTAACCTGGACAAGTCACTTGATCCTGTTTGCCTCAGTTTCCTCATCTGTAAAATGAGCTAGAAGGAAATGGTAAACCCACTCCAGTATCTCTGCCAAGAAAACTCCAAAAATGGGTCATGAAGAGTTGGACCTGACTATAACAACTGAACAAAAATGTACTCAAGTCTTTTAAAGTTGTTTTTCTTAATAATACTCTCATTGTATAAATATTTCTCCTGGTATGGTCCAACAATATTCCATTTCATTCATATAACATAATTTGCTTAGTTATTACTCAATAGGTGGGAAGCCCCTTATTTTACAGTTTTTTGCTACTATGGAAAGAGCTGCTATGAATATTTCTGTATACACATGGGTCTTTTCCTCTTTTTTTTTTTAATCTCTTTGGGATATATGTCTAGTAAGTAGTATTACTAGACCAAAGGGTGTGTATGTATGGCTTAATGACTTTGGGCACATAATTCCAAATTGTTTTCCAGAACAGCTGGACCAATTCACAGTCCCACAAACAGTGCGTTAGTGTGCCTCTTAAAAACCTTTCAATTAGTCATTGCATGCTGACCCCCTAAATATGGTAAATACTGGCTATTTACAATTTAGGTACTAAGTAGATCATTTCTCTTAAAGAAATACAAACCTTTTTATCTTAGAATTTTCTGAATCTTTCTTATGCTTTAGTATATTTTGTCCATTACTTATATTCCTGAGTTTTCTGAAGTGTTTTGGATATTAAGTTTTTTGCTCCATACTCATGCTTTGTGACAAGACTTTGTTGTCTTTCTACTTATTAGGAAATCAATACCTACCAAAGCCACCAAAGATGGGTGGCTTTATACCCCTCACCAGTTGTTTGGAGCATAGTATTTGGAATTTCCACTTTTACTTCTTTCAAAACCTAAATTCTATGCAGTGAGAAAAGGCAAGTGACTAGTAGCATGCTAAGGAGGAAGTGTCTGCAGTTTCTGATAGTTCTAGATTGCCCCCAACTGGGCTATCTACTTGTAATAGAGATCCTCATTGCTGACCTTTGTTGAAGGGCTGATTGGCATAGCTGTAACAGCTAAGTCTGGGCTAGCAGTTTCTGCTATCATGATGAGGTTACTGACTCCTTCGTGTCAGGGATAGGGATCAGATTCCATTGCCAATGACTGACTTGTCCACTTTTTTCTGAGGAATATGCATGCAGTCCAATGTTACATTACAGACTGATCATCAAATTCCATGAAAGAAGAGGGAACACTACTTGTAACTTAAAGGAGGCATTTTAAAGACAAATAAAAGGATGTATTTCTTTGTACAATAAAAGTACAGCACCTATTACTTCAAGATGTTTTATAGGCTAAAAATATAAAGGGCTCAAGGGAGTTTAAATAAATATTACCATCCATACCATAGATATATTTTGGTATCTTAAGGGAGCTAAGAGATCCCCCCTCAACCCAAGTCACCATGGAGTGAAATTGCCACACCCTATCCTATCCTGTGGGCAAGAGGGCACTTCTCTGGGCACTCTCAGCAAGAATCCCAGGTTAGGATGGACTAATTATGGCATTTCTGAGAGGACATGACTCCATTCTCTTCCTTCCTTTCAAGAATAGGGATCTTGTCATTGCACTCCTGATTAAACTGGTTTTCTTTCCTGAAAAGTTTCTTAAGTGGCCACAGATTCACCCAATTTAATTATCATTGTGAATGTCTTTCTATTCTTCTATTATGTACTGTTACTGTAGCATTCTAGAAAAAGCTACACATTGCTTTAAGAAAATCTGATATTCCAAAATCCAGGTTTTATAAAATAGATATACTAGTCTTCATTTCATCAGTTTCCTTTAAGCAAGGACTCTCTGAGGGTGATTCAGGAGAATTGATTTATGAAAGCTCAATTTAACCACAATTATTATAGCACTAGAGAAAAAAGTACATCTTTGTAAGGTTCCATTAGTGTAGAGGTGGTTAGTACTTTGAATTAGCAAAGTTGATTTAAACATTTTAGGTTCATTTTCAAGTTTCAGAAAAATGTGCTGTAAATACTCAATTTAGTTTCCTTTTTTAATTAAATATTTGGGAGCATTTTCTTCATAAAACACATGATTTTTGATATGTAACATCTTTCAAATGAATGTAACACTATTTTTTCAACTCATAAAAATTGTTGCACTATGCAAAAAGCTTTTTGCCCAGGGATTCAGTTTTTACACTGGTAAAAGTCTCTTTCTTCCCACCTCTCACCCCCTCAATGGCATTTTGAAGATTCATCAACCTTAACAAAAGTGTATGAGAACCAGATCTGACACCCAGGGCAACCAAATTAACAAGAAAACCCTAGAAACAGCAAAACCTACTGGCATGGGTCACAACCTTATGTGTTGAGGATCTTATTACCACCTGATATACAATTAGATGAAACAAGTGAGCACTTATAATGGGAGAAAATATAACTTAGGCTACATTAACCATTGACCTATAACATGGAAATAAATGTTATTCTTTTTTCCCCTAAAGGGTAATGTTAACATATGTTTCTTCCAGGCAAATTAGTCCGCAGATAACTGAGAAAACTCAGGAGGAAAATTACATTAAAAGCATTTATTATAATTATGATTTCGCCACATATATTTATCTAAGAAAGGCTCTATTTACTTTGCAATTTATACAATTAGGCATTGGGACACAGAATGACACAATTTTATTTTTTTAATATTTTATTTTTTCTCAATTGCATGAAAAAATGTTTAACATTCATTTTAAAAAATTTTAGTTCCAAATTCTCTCTCTTCCTTCCACCCCTCCCCCTTGCCTGAGATGGCAAGCTATTTGATATAGATTATTATACAATATTCAAAATGAAAAATGACAGCTAATGTTTATATAACACTTTCATTCCCAAACATCTAACCCAAGCTTTTCATTTTACAAACAGTAAGTGACAATTTTATAGTGTTATTTTAGAGGTATCAGTAGTGGAATGAATATAGCATTTGGAGACAAAAGACCTGGGCTCCATTTGAAATTTGTCCCACTGTTCTCACTGGGTTGTGACATTTATGACTCAAATGTACTTTTTTTCTGGTTTGAAGATCAAATAACTTCTACTCTTGTAAGCAAAATGTTTCAAAGAAATTCAGATTTTATCAGAGTACCACAGTATTAAAAGATACATACAATAAATATTTTAATGAACAAAAGTAACTAGAATCTTAACATTCATACAACTCTTGATTCTAGTTTGGTAACAGAAGCAACATCATCAGTTGGAGAGCAACCTATATATATATATATATATATATATATCTGTGGCTGCCTCTAATTACCAGTTAATAAAATGCTATAATATCTTTAATCAGCTAATTAACCAACCCAAAACTTAACAGGGAAGGAAGGCTGGGCACAAGAGAGACATGGAATAGTAAAATAGTCAAGATGGAGCACATTTTTTTTACATTGGTCTTAGACATCCTTTAAATCAAAAGGATTTTGTTCTACCTTTACTGGTTCTCCTTTTCTTCTTTTCTCTCTTGCCATCTGTAATTGTTAAGTGCCTTAATTGGATGATTAACTAGTTATTAAAGACAGACTTAAGAGGGATATAAGATCTTTTCTTTTTCTTGCTCTTTTTTTAAAAATGGCTGAAATGAAATGCACAAATAGTTCTCTATTCATGGGCTTTGGTATTTGAATTTTAGTGCATTATATCTCAATGGAACAAATTTGGTCATCTTATTTATTCTACAATATTAAAATACAAGTGGAGTTTGAGATATGAGCTAAGAAGTATGATATTAACATGGCTAATTCTCTTTTCTTTCCAGTGCTTAGATTTCCAAACAGTAAGAACACAGTAGCGTCCTTTATTGAAGGTACTAGAATTGCACTAGAATTACTATTACTATATTCTTTTTGAAAATCTAGTTAAGACCCTAGGCATAAAACATAAACAGGCAAGATTCTCTTCACTTCATTATTCTGGAAGTGTCCCCAAAAGCAGACAGTAAGAGAGAATAAAGAACAAAAAAAACACTGTGCCTGTCCCCAAGAGCTTATAATTGGTTTGTTTTTCCCTTTTGTAAATGTAAACACCCAGTCCTTTGGATTTGGGAAAAGAGGAAATGGCTCACAGCTTGCCAGACAAAGTCCTCAAGGTTGAGCTGTTAAACTAACAGCACATGGCCAAAGTTAGGAATGTTCTATCCTTCCAAAACTGAGACCTGGCCATGGGAGGGATCTTGTTAGGTTGCCATTTCACTGTTCATTTCAGGAAAGCCCTGGTCCTTTCTGAAGAAGAATCAAGCAAAGGCTAGGAGAGACTTTATAACACAAGGTCTTTTTTTGAGATCCTTCTATTGTTAAAAGAACTAGAGTCCCACCCCCACCCCCATTTTAAAACTATAAAACAGATTCTATACATTTTGCCATAAATTAAAAAAAAACAAACAAACACTTAGGCAGGACTTTACATGAGCAGAGTAACTTTTAGAATAAGCAAATGAAAATGTTTCATAACCATAAGCCACCCGGTTTTCAAAATAAAACTTGAAAACCAACAAGCCTTCAATTGAGTCACCTACACGCACTTAAAGAGCAAACAAAATATGGTTCAGGTAATTTGCACTATTTCCCCATTTTTAAAAACCTAATTTTGCTATAAGCACAAATCTGTTCAACATTTTAAGACCCACCCTTCAAGCTGGCTTTTAAAAGTTTTATTGAGAACCATTTGATAGAAAGTGGCACTGGGTAACAACATAACTTTGTTCCCAAGATGCTTGTGACAAAGTGTTGTCTCTTTTAAAGAGAGGACTTAAGAGGCAAAAGGAATGTCATACACAAGAGTCTGTCTTTCACAGTAGGATTCTGTACTTGTCTCACCGATATCCCCTGAGTTGTCGGGCTCTGTAGATGTCATGCATGGATGGGTGGCATCACTGCCTTTTCTCTCTTCATCCTCTTCCAAATTGTCTCTTGGTCGTTTGACTCCTCTGCTGAACACAGTGCTTTGTTGTATGGGATTGTACCTTTCCACAGCTTGATTTTGTACTCCTCCACTAATGATCCTCACAGTTTCATCAACAGAGCTTGGGATCTTGCATTGTCGGAAAATTTCCATCAATAGATCCACTTGTACAAAAGGACCTTGGAAACAGGTGGGAGGAGGAAGGCGTTTCATTAAAAGTAAAGCAGCAGGTGGTATTGGAAACACTCCACCAGACACAGGGTGTAAGCCTGGGGGTGTTACATATCTTGGCAGAAAGGGGATCATCTGTTGGATATCTGGCTTGGGGTATTTAGGTCTTCTATCCACTTCATCTTTAAAGATAGGCAGCGTGGAATGAGTTACCACAGGGTTGAGAGTGAAGGTTGCTGGGTCGTTGTTACAGACATCTTTATAGCCCAGAACACTCAGTTCACTTGCAGAGCAGGGATACAAATCCATGAACTTGTACCTGTTAACCAGTAATGCTGTCACCCTGCCTTCATATTCTTTCCTGAATGCTGTGAACCATCTCTTCTGCACTTTCAGAACGCTGGCCAGATTACCATTGTTACTTTCAAAAGCTAGGAATCTGGCCCAGATTTCTCCAGACTTCTCAGGTGCAAGGATTCCAGAGGTCAATACGCGTTCAAACAAATTTCGTGTATTCCAGTCCTCATTCAGGTGTGAAAGGTAGTCAATATAGGCTAATATATATTCTGGAATGTCCCCATATTTTCTTAACCCCAGCTCAAAAATCTTAAAGGCGATTAGCTTATCTTTGCTACAGTAATACTCCATTAATGCTGCAGTAACATAGATGTGATAGCGTGTTCTAGTATCCTGTCTTGCCTTTTTAAATATCACCCTTCCAGATCTGATGCCTTCTGCCCGTCTTGCAAACTTCATATACTGGATATATACCAGAGTGGGATCGATGTCCTCAATAGCCAGGAGTCGATTGTATATGCCATGTACCTTCTCAAATTTCATTCGACCCTCTTCATAATCCGCATAGGCAAAATAAATAAGCATATTTTTCTTCAGTAACGTGCTAATAGCTCTCTCATATATGTTAGCAGCTTCACTGCTAAATAATTTAGCATTATTCATGTCCCCTTTCTCAGCCAGTAGCTTACTGGACTGGTCGAGGTATTGGGCAGCTTCGTACCAAATATCTGGGTGATGGCCCAGTACCAGCAGGCATTGCTCATATGCAAACATAACTCTTCTTGTTATGAGCTTCTGATCTTCTGTTCGGAGAGGGTTGTGCTTTTCCCACTGTATGTATCTCTTCCACAGATCTACTTGCCGAACCTCTTCAGGAGTATTCTGTGGACATACTGAAGGGGCATTGCGGTCTAAATCTTTCATTATTGCTTCATACTCCTTTGCTACACGCCTTGCATTCATGTAATCTCTATTTCTATCTTCAATCACTTTTTTAGATATCTGTGTGTTAATGCTCTCTTCATAGCTGTTGTAATCCCTCCAAAATTTTTCAATTTTGATCATTGGATTAACACAACCTCTTTGATACACTTTTCGGATAGCTGTTATTCTTTGATTTTTGGCATAAGATCCAATAGCTTCTACTCCTTTCAAGAAATTAATGTAATCCATCCAAATCTGATAAGACAGAATTTCCATTCCAATTTTATCTAAAGAAAAGTCATATGCCTGTGCCATTTTTTCTTTGTAATCGGGTAGTTTTTTCTTGTTTTCTCTGATATATGAAAGATAAAACTTCCACAAATCAATATGTAAAACCTTTAAAAGACATCTCTGAAATAACTTTTCAACCTGCTCATAGTTTTTAGTTTTGAGTTCTGCTTCAATATACAGTATCCAGAATCTGCCAGAAGTGGGGAACTGGGTAACAAGGCGTTCATACGTCTTCCGTGCTTTCTCTATAGGATGATTCTGTGCCTCTTGAATCAGAATGCCCCAAGCATCAAGGTCATATTTATCCTCTTCTAATTTCTTTTCTGCTTTCTTCACTTTTTCTGGGACATATTCAAAAGCCTGCTTGATGAATCCACTGCCAAACATCGTGCTGGACTGCCTGGTGACAGCTTATGAGCTGGCCCACAGTATGGGACTAGAAAAAAGAAAGAAAAATGAAACTCGAAGTCACTTCTTGACAAAAAGCTGGAGACATTCTTGCCCCTGGAAGGCAGCTCCAAACCACAAGCACTGGCTGCCACCATTATTTATTTTGAGAGAAGTTAAAATGGTGGCACCCTGACTCTGTCAAGGGCCTGAAGGGAGAACATCTAGGATACCAAGGGCTGCTGTTATATAAGCAATACTCTTAAACAGCCACCTAGACAACATAAACCACAGGGCCCTACTAACAAAAATAGTAATTCAAGTTTATATTATGCTTTAAGCATTACAATATGCTTTAAATAAATTTTCTTATTTGGTCTTCAACAATCTTACCTGTGATTATTTAAGGTTAGAGTTTGACAAATGAGGCAACTGGAACTTAAGAGAGAAGCCAGTTACTTAGGGTCACATAGATAGCTTTGTGTGTGGTGGGGGAACAAGTTCTAAAACTGGGTTTGCCCAAATCCATGCAACAGGTTAAATCCCATCACTCACACAGTCCCTCCAGTAGGCAACATCAGGTCTAATGGAAGTGCTTTTGGTGGGTACCTCCTCTATTCAAAATTCCAAGGGGTTCATTTCCACTTGGGTAAGCTGGCCTAGATTCACAGGATCTGAACTGGAAGGAATATTCTAAGCCACTGTTTCAACACAGAGTTTGTAGGCAACAATCTCCATTATCTGCCACTCGTATTGCCAGTGGGAAAAATCAAATGGGCATACAATTGAGAGTGGCTAGTACCGTGTTTCCCTGATAATAAGACCTATCCCGAAAATAAGCCCTCCCCTTACTGTGTAAGATTCCTCTAAAATAAGTCCTCCCCTGAAAATAAGCCCTATTGAGATTGCTACTGTAGTGAAGGTGATCCCCTGCGCTACGCGCTACACGCTACATTACGGTACCCTCTGTATGCACCGTCTCCCCCCCCCCCCCCCGGGTGAAACGCACGCCACGCTCCGAGCTGCATCCAATCAGAGCTGCAGCAGTGAGCGCGTCATCCTGTTCTTCCCCAGTGATTTGCTTATTGAATAAAGGTACATTTTTTTGTTCACATTTACCTGTTTATTAAAATTGCTGTCAATGTTCATTAAAATAAGCCCTCCCCTGAAAATAAACCCTCTGGTGTTTTTCTGTCCAAAAACAAATGATAAGACAGTGTCTTATTATCGGGGAAATACGGTAACAGCCCTGATGTCAGGGAGTTGGAGGAACTTGCTATTAAGGCACATGGCTCCCAACTTAGCCCTTGTTCTTTATATTCCCTAAGTCAAAGACTTGAATTTTAAGTGTGGCTATTAATCTCTAGTCACATTCTCAGAACTCAGCAGAAGGGTACATGCAGAAAAATGTTCAGGAAGCAAGCTTTATTGAGGGAGGATACTCACAGTATGGAGGTGGTCAGAGGAAACGGACAAACTGAGGGAGTGTGGACAAGTGGGAAAGTCCTCTGGAGTTCTGGATAGTCAGGTACCTAATGTGAGGAAAAGAAAATGGGTTTTAAAGGGAGTGGACCCAAGATAGCAGAGAAAAGGCAGGGATATACCTGAGTTCTCTCAAATTACTCTTCAAACAACTTTAAATAATGCCTCAAAACAAATTCTAGAGGGGGGGAGTGGAACCAAGATGGCAGAGTAGAAGCAGGAAACTCCATGAGCTCTGGCCACAGCCACCTCCAATACCTGTAAAATATGACTCTAAACAAATTTTAGAGCTAAAGAATCCACAAAGTGACAGAAAGAAACAAATCTCCCACTGAAGGCAGCCTGGAAGGCTGACAGGAAGGGTCTATCACACCATACTGGGAGCCAAACACAGTCCTGAGTGAGCTGTGTGGAGCTGGGGCAGCCCTGACTTGTGGCATAGACTGGCCAGAGCAGACTTCAGGAAAGTGAATCACCAGCAGCTGTGGCGGTTTCCAGATTTCTCAATCCATAAATGACAAAGAGAAAGTAAAAGGTCAGTGGGGAACTCTGTTGGAACTGGGTGACAGAACAGCATGGTCCGGCCCCTGCCCCCAGGGTGAGAGGTGGCTGAGGTGCAGCAGCTGTAGCTGCTGCCAATATGTCTGCCTCCAGAGCTCCTGGCCTACAGATCATAGGGAGACTAAGCGACCATTTAGAGGGTAATTGCTCTTGCTTTGACCTGCTTGGATCTGGACCAGTGTCTAGGTTGGTGGTCCCAGGGTGTGTGGCTCCTCATAGCTCTGGCAACATTTGAAAAAACCCCAGTGATTTGGGACACAGCTTCCACTCTGGAAGCAGAGTTCTAACATGGCAAAGAGCTCAAAAGTCAAGTAATTGGCTGGCAAGATGAGCAAACAGAGGAAGCACATTCAAACCTTAGAATCCTTTTTTGGGGACAAAAAGGACCAAAACACGGAACCAGAAGAAGTCAACAAAGGCAAAACTCCTGCATCAAAATCTTCCAAGAAAAATATGAATTGGTTATAGGCCATGGAGGAGGTCAAAAGGATTTTGAAAATCAAGTAAAAGAAGTGGAGAAAAAATTGGGAAGAGAAATGAGAATGATGCAAGAAAATCATGAAAAGCAAGTCAACAGCCTGCTAAAGGAGACCCCAAAAATACTGAAGAAAATAACACCTTAAAAATAGACTAAGTCAAATGGCAAAAGAGGTCCAAAAAGCCAAAGAGGAGAAGAATGCCTTAAAAAGCCAAATTTGCCAGATGTAAAAAGAATTTCAAAAACTCACTGAAAAAAAAATAATTCCTTCAAAATTAGACTGGAGCAAATGAAAGCTGATGGCTATGGAAAATCAAGATACTATAAAACAGATAAAAAAAATGAAAAAATAGAAAGCAATGTGAAATATCTCTTTGGAAAAACCACTGACCTGGAAAATAGATCCAGGAGAGATCATTTAAAAATTATTGGGCTACCTGAAAGCCATGATCAAACGAAGAACCTAGAAATCATCCTTCAAGAAATTCTCCAGGAAAATTGCCCTGACATTCTACAATCAGAGGGCAAAATAGAAATCTAAAGAATTTACCAATCGTCAATTGAAAAAGGTCCCAAAAAGAAAACTCCTAGCAATATCATAGCCAAATTCCAGAGTTCCCAGGTCAAGGAGAAAATATTACAAGCAGTCAGGAAGAAACAATTTGAGTATTGTGGAAACACAATCAGGATAACACTAGATCTAGCAGCTTCTACACTAAGGGACTGAAGGGCTTGGAATATCATATTCCAGAGGTCAAAGGAGCTAAGATTAAAACCAAGAATCACCTACCCAGCAAAACTGAGTATAATGCTTCAGGGGAAAATATGGTTATTCAACGAAACAGAAGACTTTCAAATATTCTTGATGAAAAAACCAGAGCTGAACAGAAAATATGACTTTCAACTATAAGAAGCAAGAGAAGCATGAGAAGGTAAACAGGAAAAAGAAATCATAAGTAACTTATTAAAGTTGAACTATTTATATTCCTGCATAGAAAAACAATAATTGTAACTCATGAGACTTTTCTCAGTATGAGGACAGTTGAAAGGAATATATATGTATGTATGTGTATATGTATATGTATGTATGTATAAATGTATGTATGCATACTTATATATGTTTATATAGGAGGGTGTTCATGTGTATAAATACATATGTGAGTATGTATATATGTGTTTATGTATATATAGACAGTGGGCACAGGATCAGCTGAATAGGAAGGGATGATATCTAAAAAATAAAATTAAAAGGTGAGAGAGGAATATAATGAGAGAAGGAGAAAGGGAGAGATAGAATAGAGTAAATTACCTCATATAAAAGAGGCAAGAGAAAATGGTTACAATGGAGGGAAAGAGCAGGAAGGTGAAAGGGAATGGGTCAACCTTACTCTCATTGGATTTGGCTTAAGGTGGGAATAATATACACACTCATTTGGGTATCTTACCCTACAGGAAAGTAGAAAGGAAGGGAATAAGAAGGGGGATGATAAAAGGGAGGGCAGATTAGGGGAGAGGGTAGTTAGAAGCACACACTTTTGAAAAGGGAAAGGATCAAAGTAGAAAACAGAATAAGTGGAGGGTGGGATAGGATGGAGGAAAATATAGTTAGTCTTTCACAATATAACTACTATGGAAATGTTTTGCCTAACTACACATGTGCAACCTGTATTGAATTGCTTATCTTCCCAGTTGGGGTGGGTGAGGAGGGAAGAAGGGAAAAAATCTGGAAATCAAAGTTTTAAAAATAAATGTTAAAAATTTGTTTTTACATGCACTGGGAAATAAGATATACAGGTACTTGGGTATAGAAATCCATCTTGTCTTACTAGAAAGTTGGAGGAGGATGGAGGAGGATATAAGAGAGAGCAGACTGGGGAAAGGGGTATTCAGTAGGCTCGCTATTTTGGGGTGGAGATAGGGGAAAGATGGGGAGAAAATTTGTAACAAAATCTTGTGGAAATAAATGTTGAAAATGAAAATAAACAAATGAAACAAAAAAATACTAGTAAGAAAAAAAAATTCTGGAGCAGCAAAATCCACAAAAGAATGGGGTGAAAAAATTTCCAGCCCAAGACAACTTAGAACGTAGCTAAGAAAGGTCTATCACACTGGTGTGAGAACTGAGCACAGTCCAACAGCAGGCCTTGGGGGTGACTGAATCAGCAGCTGCATCCAGAACTCTCATTATACAGATGGTAGCAGGAGTTGGAGAAATGGTCAGAAGGAGATTATAGGGGTCCCTGTGCAGAACTCTGTTGCATTACCCATACTTGGATCTGGGTCACAGTTTTAGGGCAAGAGGAACACTAGCTCACCAGAGGTTGTAGAAAAAGGGACTGAGGACCCTGGTCACAGCTCCAGGGCACAAAAGAGTATTTGTGGTTTTTCACAGATCAGTGCACTGTTCAGGACAGTGGCAAACACATATCTTCTTAGATCATACCACCTTGGAAGAACTGAAAACTGACAGGTCCCCCAAACTAGCTCTGAAAATAGCTGCACAAAAAAACATGAAGCTTGGGACAGGGCTCCCTCCACCCTGTGAACAGAACTCAACTTTTTTTGCCTTTTTTGGAGGGAAATTGGGGTTAAGTAACTTGCCCAAGGTTACACAACTAGTTTTTTTGTGTTAAGTGTCTGAGGCCGGAACCAAACTCAGGTCCTCCCAACTCCAGGGCCAGTGCTTTTACTCACCGTGCCACCTAGCTGCCCCCAGAATTCAACTTTAATATAAAGTTAAAAGTCAAGAAACAGGGTGGAAAAATGAGCAGCCCCCCTCCCTCCAAAAAAAGATCCTGACCATGGAAAGTTACTATAATGACAGGGAAGATCAAAACACAGACTGAGAAGCAGCTAGGTGGTGCAGTGAATAGAGCACTGGCCCTGGAGAACCTGAGTTCAAATCTGACCTCAGACACTTGACATACTCACTAGCTGTGTGACCTTGGGCAAGTCACAACCCCAGTTGCCTTGCCTTCACCCCTCCAAAAAAAAAAGCAAAAAAAAACCCCACAGAGTTAGAAAAAGACAACAAAATAAAACTACTACATCTAAAGCCTTAAAGTAAAATGTGAATTGATCTGAAGCTCCAAAAGAACTTCTGGCAGAGCTCAAAAAGAATTTTCAAATTCAAATAAGAGAGGGAGAGGGAAAATTGGGAAAAGACATGAGAGTGATGGAAGAAAATATTAAAAAAGAGTCAACAGCTTGGTAAAGGAGGCACAAAAAATACTGAAGAAAATAATACCTTAAAAAACAAAATAGGCCAAATGGTAAAGAGGCACAAAGATCTACTGAAGAAAAGAAATCCTTTAAAATAAGAATTGACTAAATGGAAAAAGATGTACAAAAATTCACTTAAGAAAAGAACTCCTTAAAAAAGTAGAATTGGCCAAATGTAAAAAAAGTAAAAATTAGAATTAGGCAAGTGGTAGCTCATGATTCCATAAGACATCCAGAAAAAAAACAGAGCAAATCAAAAGAACAAAAAATAGAAGAAAATGTGAACTATCTCATTGGGAAAACAAATGGATCCAGGAGAGATCATTTAAGAATTAACGGACTACTTGAAACCCATAATTAAAAAAAGAGCCTAGACATCATCTTTCAAGAAACTATTAAGAAAAACGTCCCTGATATCCTAGAACTAGAGTATAAAATATAAATTAAAAGAATCTACCAATCACCATCCAAAAGAGATCTCCAAATGAAAACTCCCAGAAATATTATAGCCAAATTACAGAGTGCTCATGTCAAGAAGAAAATATTGCAAGCAATCAAAAAAGAAACTATTCAAATATTGTGGAGCCACAGTCAAGTAACACAAGATTTATAACTGAAGAACCTAGAATATGATATTCTAGAGGGCAAAGGAGCTAGAATTACAACCAAGAATCATTTACCCAGCAGAAAATATAGATAGTCAATGAAGTAGAGGACTTTCAAGGATTCCTGTTGAAAAGAGCCGAGTTTAATAGAAAATATGATTTTCAAATGCAAGACTCAAAAAAAGCATAAAAAGTTGGACAGGAAAGAGAAACCATGAGTTATTCAATAAGGTTAAACTGTTTACATTCCTACATGGGAAGATGTATAACTCCTGAGAACTTTATCACTATTAGGACAATTAGAAAGCGTATACATACACAGAAGGTGCAGGTGTGAGTTAACTATGACAGAATGATATAAAAAAACAAATAAACTGTGAGAAAGAGGGATGCACTGGGAGAGGGGGAAGCAAGAGGTAGAAGGGGGAAAATTATCCCATATAAAAAAGGTGCAAAAGAGCTTTTACAGTGGAGGAGTGAACATGAGAGGACTGGAACCTTACTCTCATTGGAATTGGTTCAACGAGGGAATAATGTACACACTCAAGTGGGTATAGAAATCTATCATACAATACAAGGAAGTAAGAGGAGAGGGGGAGAAGATAATGGGGAAATTTACAGAAGGAAAGGAATATTGGGGGAGGTGGTGCTGAGAAGCAAAACACTGGTGAGGAAAGACAGGGTGAAAGGAGAGGGGGATAAAAAGGGCAAAAAATAGGATAGAGGGAAATACAGAATTAGTAATCAGAAATGTGAATGTGATTAGGATGTACTCACCTATAAAATGGAAGCCCTAGCAGAGTGAATTAAAAATAATAATCCTACAATGTGTTGTTTAGAAGCAACACACTTGGAGCAGAGTGACATATATGGAGTAATGGTAAGGGACCAGAGTAGAATCTATAATGTTTCAGCTAAAGTAAAAAAAGCAAGAGTAGCAATTATGATCTCAGACAAAGCACAAGCAAAAATAGGTCTAATTAAAAAAATAAGCAGGGAAACTACATTTTGCTTAAAGGTACCATATATAATGAAGTAATATCAATACTAAATATATATGCACGAAATGGTATAGCACCCAAATTCTCAAAGGGAAAAGTTAAATGAGCTACATATGGGTGGAAACAGGCAGAAAAAAAATTATTAGTGGGGTACATAAAATTTCCACTCTCAGAACTAGATAAATCTAACCAAAAAATAAACAAGAAAGAAATTAAGGAGATGAATAGTGTATTAGAAAAATTAGAAAAGACAGACTTCTGGAGAAAAATGAATGGGAATAAAAAGTAATATATCTTTTTCTCAACAGTACATGATGCCTACACAAAAATGACCATGTATTAAGGTATTAAAAAGCTAAGTACCAAATGTGAGAAGGTAGAAATATTTAAGACATCTTTTTCAGAACATTATGCAATAAAAATTACATTCAATAAAGGGCCATAGAAATAAAGATTAAAAATTAATTGGAGAGGCGGCTAGGTGGCACAGTGAGTAAAGCGCTGGTTTGGAGTCAGGAGGACCCAAGTTTGGTTCCGGCCTCAGACACTTAACACCCACACAAAAAAACTAACCGTGTAACCTTGGGCAAGTTACTTAACCCCAATTGCCCTACAAAAGGCAAAAAAAAAATTAATTGGAAACTAAATAATCTAATGTGAAAGAAAGAACAGATCAAAGAACAAATCATGAAAACAATAAACAATTTCAATAAAGAGAATGACAACAATGAGACAACATACCAAAATTTATGGGATGTAGTCAAAGCAGTACGTAGGGGTAAATTTATATCTTTAAATGCATACAGTAATAAAATGGGAAAAAAGCAGATTAATGAATTGGGCATTCAACTAAAAAAAGAACAAATTAAAATTCCCAATTAAACACCAAATTGGAAATTCTGAAAATCAAAAGAGAGAGATTAATGAAAGTGAAAGTAAGAAAACCATTGAATTAATAAATATAACTAGGAGCTGATTTCATGAAAAAACAACAGCAAAATAGATAAACCATTGGATAATTTGATTAAAAAACCCCAAATTATCCATATAAAAAATGAAAAGGGTGAATTCACCACTAATGAAGATGAAATTAAAGCAATTATAAGGAAATATTTTGTCTAATCATAGGCCAATAAATCTAACAATCTAAGTGAAATGAATATTTACAAAAATCCAAACTGCCCAGACTAATAGAAGAAGAAATAGAATACTAAAATAACCCTATCTTACAAAAAGAAATTGGATAAACCACCAATACACTCCCTAAGAAAAAAAATTCCCCATGGCCAAATGAATTCATAAGTGAATTCTACCACACATTTAAAGAATAATAAATTTGAATACCATATAAACTATATGGAAAAACAGGCAAAGAAAGACTCTTACCAAATTCCTCTTATGACACAAAATGGCGCTGATGCCTAAACCAGGAAGAGTGAAAATTCAGGAAAAAACTACTGACCCATTTCTCTAATTAATATTGATGCAAAAATTTTAAATAAACACTAGCAAAAAGATTTCAACAATACATTAAAAAGATCATGGACGGGGCGGCCAGGTGGTGAAGTGAATAGAGCACCAGCCCTGGAGTCAGGAGGACCTGAGTTCAAATTCGGCCTCAGACACAACACAAAAACTAGCTGTGTGACCTTGGGCAAGTCGCTTAACTCCAATTGCCCTCCAAAAAGAAAAAAAAGGATCATGCACTATGACTAAGTGGGATTTATGCCAGGAATGCAGGGCTGGTTCAATATTAGGGAAACTATCAGCATAATTGACCACATCAATAACAAAACCAGGAAAATCATATGATTATCTCAGCAGATGCAGAAAAACTTTGACAAAACACAACACTCATTCCTATTTAAGAAAACAACTGGAAGGCATAAGAATAAAAGAAGCTTTCCTTGAAATTATAGTCAGTATCTATCTAAAACCATCAGTAAGCATTATCTATAATGGGGATAAGCTAGAAGCCTACACGATAAGACCAATGTCTATTATGTACCTCACTAATAAAACAAGGATACCCATTATCACCTCTATTATATAATATACTAGAAATGTTAACTATATTAATAAGAGAAAAATAAGAAATTGATGGAATTAGAATTGGCACTGAGGAAACAAAACTATCACTCTTTGTAGATAATATGATAGTACACTTGGAGAATCCTAGATAATCAACTAAAAAACTAGTTGAAATAATCAGCAACTTCAGCAAAATTGCAGGATAGACCCACACAAATCAGCAGAATTTCTATATATTACTAACAAAGTCCAGCAGCAAGATATAAAAAGAGGAATTACATTTAAAATGACTGTAGTCAATATAAAATACTTGGGCATCTGCTTTCCAAGAGAAACCCAGGAACTATATGAACACTATTACAAAACTCTTTTCAAACAAATAAAGTCATATCTAAACATTTGGAAAAATATTAATTGCTTATGGGTAGACCAAGGTAATATAATAAAAATGACAACTGTATCTAAATTGATTTACTTATTCAGTGCAATACAAATCAAACTACCAAAAATTATTTTATACAGTAAAAAAATAACAAAATTCACCTGGAAGAACAAAAGGTCAAGAGAATCAATGAAAAAAAATATGAAGGAAAGTGGACTAGCCATACCAGATCTTAATCTGTAATCAACAAAACCATATGGTACTGGCTAAGAAATAGAGTGGTGGAATAGATGAGGCACACAACACACAGTAGTAAATGACCATGGTTATCTAGTCTTTGATAAACACAAAGATTCAAGCTTTAGGGACAAGAACTCACTAGTTGACAAAAACTACTGGGAAACTGAAAAGCAGTTTGGCAGAGACTAGGCATAGACCAACATCTCACACTTTATACCAAGGTAAGGTCAAAATGAGTATGTGATTTAGACATAAACAGTGATACCATAAGCAACTTAAGGGATTATGGAATAGTTTACTTGTCAGATCTATGAATAAGGGAAGAATTTAGAACTGGAGAAATGGAAAAGAGGTACAAAAACTAACTGAAGAATATAATCCCTTAATAATTAGAATTAGGCAAGTGGAAGCTAATGACTCCACGAGACATCAAGAAGCAATAAAACAAAATCAAAAGAATGAAAATAGAATAAAATGTGAAATATCTCATTGGAAAAACAACTGACCTGAAAAATAGATTGAGGAGAGATTTAAGAATTCTTAGCTACCTAAACTAACCTACCCATTCAATGATATCCCAATTAAATGAGCAAAGAAATATTTTATTGGGCTAGAAAAAGTAATAAAATTATTTTGGAAGAACAAAAGTTCAAGAATATCAAAGGAATTAATGAAAAAAATGTAAAAGAAGGAGATTAAGCAGTATCAGATCTTAAACAATGTTATAAGGCAGTAATTATCAAAACTATCTAGTACTGGCTAAGAAATCGAAAGGTGGGTCAGTGGAACATAGTAGACATACAATACATAGTAATGATTATAGTAACCTTGTGTTTGACAAATGTAAAAATTTAAGCTTTTGGGACAAGGGTTCACTATTTGGTAAAAATTGTTGGGAAAATGGAAAGTAGTCTGGCAGAAACTGGGTATAGATCAGGGGTGGGAAACCTGTGCCCTTGAGGACACATATGGCCATCTAGGCTGTCAAGTACAACTCTTTGACTGAATTCAAACTTCACAGGACAAATCCCCTTCATAGAAGGATTTGTTCTGTAAAATTTAGACTCAGTGAAAAGGCTGCACCTAAGGATGTAAAGGCCACATGTGGTCTTGAGGCTGCAGGTTCCCTACCCCTGGTATAGACCTATATCTTACACCATTTACCAAGATAAGGTCAAAATGGATTCATGACCTAGATATAAAGTGAGATATAAGAAAATCAGAGGGGCAGCTAGGTAGCTCAGCGGATTGAGCACAGGCCTTGGAGTCAGGAGGACCTGAATTCAAATACAGCCTCAGACATTTGACACTTACTAGCTGTGTGACCTTGGGCAAATCACTTAGCTCAAATTGCCTTGTCTTCCTCTCTCTAAAAAAAAAAATAGGGGTGGCAAGGTGGCGCAGTGAGTAAGAGTGCCAGCCCTGGAGTCGGTTCCGGCCTCAGATACTTAACACCCACACAAGATAACTGGCTGTGTAACCTTGGACAAGTTACTTAATCCCAATTGCTTTAAAAAAAAAATAATAATTTGGGGGTGGCTAGGTAGCTCAGTAAATATAGCACTGGCCCTGGAGTCAGGAGGACCTGAGTTCAAATCTGACCTCAGACACTTAATACAAAAACTAGCGATGTGACCTTGGGCAAGTCGCTTAACCCCAATTGCCCTACTCTACCCCCTCCAAAAAGAAAAATAAAGAAAATCAGAAGAACATGGAACATATTACATATCAGACTTATGGATGGGATAATTTATAAATAAACAGGATAGAGGGGATTGTGAGATGTAAAATGGATAATTTTTGATTACATTAAATTAAAAGGTTTTGTACAAATAGACCAATGTAGCCAAGATTAGAAGGAAAGCAGAAAATTGGGGAAAACGTTTATAGACAGTTTTTTAGATAAAGGTTCATATCTTTTGACCATTTATCAACTGGAGAATGACTCACATTCTTATGAATTTAGGCAGTTAGAAGAAGTAGACATAGAGGGCATGGATGGGAGGTGCATATGATTGGATATCTAAAAAAATAAAATTAAGAAGTGAGAAAGGCAGGAGAAGGGGAAAAGGAGAGGTAGAATGGGGTAAATTATCTCAAAAGAGGTGAGAAAGAGCTTTTATAGTGGAGGAGAAGATGGACAAAGTGAGGGGAGAGGGGAAGCATGTAAACCTTACTCTCACTGGAACTGGCTCAGAGAAGGAGTAACATATACACTCAGTAAGGTATAGAAATCTATCTTACCATATAGAAAAGTAGGAAGAGAAAGGGACAAGAGAAGGGGGAGGGGGCTGACCAAAAAGAGAGCAGATTAGGGGAGGTAAAAGTGAGAAGCAGAACACTTTTGAGGACAGGGTGAAAGGAGAGAGAGAATAGGGTAAACAGGGGGGAAATAGGATGGAGGGAAATACAACTATATTGTAATAGTTTAATAGTATAGTATCTTATATAATAATATAATACTTTATTATACAATATTATATATTACATAATAAATAATATATTACTTATATAACATATTATATAAGTATGTTATTTCTATAACATAATATACAATATTAATATTCCATACTGTTATATTATATAATCATAACTATGAAAAAATTTCACAGCAAGTTTCTCTGATAAAAACCTCATTTCTCAAATATACATAGAACTTAGTTAAATTTATACAAAATAAGAACCATTCCCCAATTGATAAATGGTCAAAGGATAGGAATGGGCAGTTTTCAGATAAAATAATCAAAGTTATCTATAGTTATATGAAAAAAATGCTCTAAATCACTATTGATTAGAGAAATGCAAATTAAAACAACCCTGAGGTACCACCCCACATTTATGACAAGCCAATATGACAGAAAAGGAAAATGACAATTGTTGGAGGGGATGTAGGAACATGCAGATACTAATGTACTGTTTGTGGGATTGGGAACTGAACCAACCATTCTGTAGAGCAATTTGGAAATATACCCAAAGGGCTATAAAACCATGCATACCCTTTGATCCAGCAATACCACTATTAAGTCTGTATACCCAAAAGATAAAAAAAAACTAAAAGGAAAAGGGCATATATGTACAAAAGCATTTATAGCAGCTCTTTTAGTGGTGGGGAATGGCTGAACAAGTGGTGGTATATGAATGTAATGGAATACTATTATACTAAAAGAAATAAGGAGCAGGATGGTCTCAGAAAATTCTGGAATCAGCAGAACCAGGGGAACACTGTACACAATAACAGTAATACTGTAGGATGATCAACTGTGAATGACTTAGCTATACTCGGCAATATAATGATCCAAGACAATTCTGAAGGCCTTGTGACAAAAAATGCTATTTATCTCCAGAGAAAGAACTGATGGAGTCTGAATGTAGATCTAAGCATACTTGTAAAAACTTTTCCTTTTCTTTTTTTTTGGGGGGGGGGAGTAGTCTGTGTTTTCTTTCACAACATGACTAATATGGATTTATGTTTTGCATGATTACACATGTATAACCTATATTAAATTGCTTGCCTTTTCAATGAAGGGGGAGGGGAGAGAGAGAGAATCTATTCATTGATTGATTCATTCATCTATTTACATTTATTTTTGAAGCCAGTCAAGGTTAAGTGACTCACGTTGCACTGTTAGCAAGTATCCGAGGCCACATTTGAACTCAGGTCCTCCTGGATCCTATACTGGTGCTCTATCCACTGCGCAACCCAGATACACCAAGGGCAGAGAATTAGGAACTCAAAGGCTAAAAAAAAAATAAACGAATGTTAAAAATGGTTCTTACATGTAATTGGGGGGGAATAAAATATTAAATAAAAAGAAGGTGGGTTTTTAATAGGCATATTTTTTAGGTCAAGTAGGGCTGGCCTTTATAGACTGGGGCCACGGCTGGGGTAACGTTTCAGGACTGGTACTGTCTCATGTTAGCAGGGAAAATTGGTAGCTATGTAACATTCATATTTTCTACTGGTGAGGAAAAAGGGGTTTGGGAGAGGTTTCTTCTACTTTAACTCTGACAGGGTGATACCGTGTTTCCCCGATAATAAGACCTATCCCAAAAATAAGCCCTCCCCTTACGTGTAAGATTCCTCTAAAATAAGCCCTCCCCCAAAAATAAGCCCTATTGAGATTGCTACTGTAATGAAGGTGATCCCCTGCAATACGTGCTACACGCTACATTACTGTACCCTCTGTATGCACCGTCCCCCCGCCCTGTGAAACACACACCGTGCTCCGAGCTGCATCCAATCAGAGCTGCAGCAGTGAGCGTGTCATCCTGTTCTTCCCCAGTGATTTGCTTATTGAATAAAGGTACATTTTTTTGTTCACATTTACCTGTTTATTAAAATTGCTGTCAATGTTCATTAAAATAAGCCCTCCCCTGAAAATAAGCCCTCTGGTGTTTTTTTGTCCAAAAAAATAATAAGACAGTATCTTATTATCGGGGAAACACGGTAGCTTTTTTTAATGCTTTATTGGGTAGTTGGTTGGGAAGGCTAAGGGTACAGTGTTTCTTATGATGGTTAATTCCACCCTCCCATGGTCCGTTTCCCGCCCCCCCCCCCCCCCCCCCCCCCCCCCCCCCTCCCCGCCCCCGTCCCTGTCCCCCTCCCCCGACCCCTCCCCATCCCCCTGCCCTCCCCTCCACTTCCTCCTTAATTTTGCAAAGCAAGAAACTAGTCCTGGGGTGGGGAACCCTCTAAATCCAAACTTCACAAAACAAATCCCCTTAAAAAGATTTGTTCTGTAAAACTTGGCTTCAGTCAAGTCCCCAGCGTCGAGAGGACCCGAGTTCGGTTCAGGCCTGAGACACTTCACAGCCGCACTAAAAACTAGCTGTGTTACCTTGGGCAAGTTACTTAACCCCAATTGCGAGCTAAATTTAGACTAGGATCAGAGTTCACAGCCAGAGCTTCTGACTCCAAATCCCTTCCACTGCCCTTTTTATTTCTATTCTGTCTCCTCATCAAGTGCCTTCGCCTCCAAGATGGCTGCCGAAAGGGCCTCACAGAGATTTATTTAACTGGTCTGTGGTCAAAGAACATTTACCGGCCCTTTCCAGGGACCTAGAGACGGCCAGACCCCCTACGTTATTGTTTGGGCCAGATTTCTGCCCCCACCGTCCCTTCTCTAGCACTTTATTTTAAGCCCCTACCTTCTCAGTCCTTTCGCATTGAAGAGTCACATGCGGGATGGCTGTGGTGTGAAAGCGAGACTTTGCTTGCACTGACTCGTTTCCCATTGGCTCTTCACACATTGACCCTCCCCTCAAGTTGCATGCTGGTACTTAGGGAGTGTGGCAAGGAAGGTAGGCTTGATATCCCAGTCACCCGGGGACAGTGACTGGGCTAGGAAGTTGGTTTGGAGATTCATAGCTGTTAGGGAGTTTAGGAACCAGGGGGGAGGACTCCGAGGCCCAGAGAGGGCAAGGACCTAGCCCAAAGTCACACAGGAGGTCAGCAGAGGAGGCAGCATTCGAACCCAGGGCTCTTCACACCTGAACGCTAGGGGCAGCGTGGCCAAATCCTTCTGCCATCTCCTGTGCTGAACTCCCCTCCCACTTCTTGTTGGGGAGGCTGGGCAGTCTGACACCCCCTCTTAATAGATCAGCCCTCACGGTGCCCCAGTCGCTGTCATTGTCCCTGGGCAGAGGGGGAGGGGCACGCGGAGGGGCAGGGCTCATCCCAAATTGCTTGTAAATCATGATCTGATTAGGAAGTGATATATTCATCGGGGACTCTGGCATCAGACTTATTCGCGTATTGTGACAAAATAAGTACTGTTTACTTTCGACCGTTTTCTGTGAATTCTAAAGATTTCTTCCACCTTAAAGGCTCCAGTGGAATCTGCAGGACTGGGGCTTGCCCACTAAGAGTATAAAGGCATGCTAAGTTAAGTTGATTTGCCTGTGAAAGAAACGCTTCCATTATTCATGTCAGGAGCCTGTCACATCAAATTGAGGGAGTAGAGAAAATCCTTTTTTATCTACATTTAGAACCAAGAAAAACCAGCCATTGAGCCTTGAATTTCAATTGGGAGAAAGTCAGGCTGAAAGCAGGGTTAAAAAAAAAAGTGGGCATTTGTCTAGTGTTGGCTGAAACTTCTTATATAGCTAGCAGGAATGAAACTTCTTAAAGCCAGCAAGTACTACATCCAATCTTGATGTCTTTCATGTGTAAACGTGTCAAAAGTAGTTAAGCTAATTCGAATTTAAAGCTCTTTGGATTTCTATTCCAGGACTTTTAATTTGTTTATTTTAAAGGATTTCCCCAATGCATCTCTTTGCTCTTGAAAATTTGATGAATATATTTTGTTTTTCAAAGTTCTGAGATTTTATAGTGTGGATTGGGAGATGAAAAGCAGGCTCAGGGATAAGAGAAAACGGAAGATACTGAAGGCAAATTCTCTACACTTGTCTCTGTCTAAATATTGTTTCCATATATGTGTGATGCACACACACATCACTTAAAATGAGAAATAAGACATTAGAAAAATTGAACTTATGAATCTGAAAGGATTATTCCTGTGGACATAAAATGTTGTTTGTTGGATTGTCTTTTTTCTTCAGGAAATATTTTTAGTGCCTACAAATAAGAGGTTTCAGCTGGATTTGTAAATATTTGAACATTAAATGTCTGGTAAACACAAACTGGTAGAAAAAATGTATTTTTTATTTTTACATACTGGGAACTCTTGCATGTTTTTCACTCTTTCTCACTTCTGCTTTTGAGAAGAGGCATAGTTTGATATGGTAAAGTAAAAAGAACTTTCATCTGGGGGTCAAGAGCCCTGTGTGTGAGTTTCTGCTCAGACACTTATGAGCTCTATATCCTTGGGTGAATTATTTGTTTGACCCTCAGTTTTCTCATCTATACATTCAAGGTGGATTAGATAATCTCTAAGATTTCATCCAGTTCTAACAGTCCATGGGTGCACTGTAATGTAACATGAAATCATTGAAATTCCTGCACTGGAAGAGATGTTAGGTATCATCACTTACAGGAACTTTTTTTTTTTAATTTAGCAAATTAAATCTTTCCAAAAAGTATTTTTGATGTATCTAGTATGTGCTTCATAATTGTTGATTGCATTAAATTGTTAAATTGGATGCTTCTGCTAAAAGTTATATTCTACTGTGGGTACTTTGGTTTTTATTTGATTTTATAAAATATCTTTCAGTATACGGAAAAAAGGCATTTAACTGTAGCTTCTATACCTGTTACCTATTAAGACACTGTAAGCTTCACATCCTTAAAATAGCTCCCCCCCCCCCCCAATCTTGTGAAGAACATTTTAATGCTTTCAGGAAACTCTTATCTTATCTCTATTATGATGCATAGTTTTATGATTTCTGAAATTCCCTGACTAAATCATTACTACAGTTGAAGTGGGCCCTTCTATAATACTTTATGATATAATTAAATTTTTATGCTAAACTGAAATTTATGGCTAGGGAAAATGAGAAAATGTTCATGAAGTTCTGTCAAAGTAATTTTACCTCTCGGAGTGGCCGTACATACAGACAAGTTGTTCTATTGGAGCAGTGAATTAAGTAGAGAGGCAGTTGTAAGAATTAATGGCATAAAGAGTATTTTGTTTTGCTTTTAGTGATATTGTAATCTCCCCATGTGAGTGTTAATGAGCAATCTATATAAAAAAAGACTAGAAAACTTGGATATTTATAGACAGGAATTAACATTTATTTAGCGATGGTTTTGTTGATTTTGATATTTGCAGTTGAAAAAAAATCATTAAAGGGAAATGCTCAACAGTGTTTCTCTTGTCTGGCAGTTTGTAGTTAAATGCAATATACCAATCCCAGAAGGTCAACTTTTGTATGGAAAAGAAATTATAGTCTCAGTGCAATGGAAATGAAAGATGATAATTTTCAAGTTTCAAAATGGTCTTGCCTTTTTGCTACTTATTTCTTTATAAGATATTTAATATGAAATAAACTATTGTAAAAGTGACATTAACATGTAACCTATAAATAAATAAACATGTAATCTATAAATAAATAAAACCTATAAATAAATAAAATAATAAATAAAGCAATAAAGTGGCACAGTGGATAGAATGACAGGCCTGGATAATTGGGATATTTCCCATACATTTAGGTAGTATTTAATTTCCACTGTCATAGACAGGATTCAGAATAGTAACTGAATACAGGAGTTTAGATGTTGGGACATGAAGTATGGATCAAGCTGAACTGGAAGTTTGAAATTGCTTAGATCTGAAGGACCCAGGTACAAATTCTGCTTCTGCCCCTTAATGGCGTGATCATGCACTGTGCATCAGGTTTCTTGTATGTGAAGTTTATATATTTACTTTTTTATATTTCACTTGCAAAGCAGGAATTTTTTAAGATTGGTATAGGGATAAGGACTGGACTGATGATTTTATTGGTATAAGGATGAAAAAACATCCTCTCAGTGCAAGTCAGAGGCTTCTCTGAAGCTTCTAGTCTTAGAGGATTGCCCAGAGAAGTGGTGTCAAATAGAAGTGGTTTCCCAGATAGAACCAAAAGCCACAAAACACTTCATTAAGATCCTTGTGGGCTACATATTGACTTAGTTTTAAAATGTAATATAGCTATATTTTATTGTATTTTTATTTATTTTGTTAAATATTTCCCAGTTACATTTTAATCTGCTTTAGCCTGCACTTGGGAGTATTGTGGACTGCATGCTGGTGGTTGTGTGTTTGGCACATTTGGCCTAGAGCACTGAGAAGTTAAGTGACTTGACCAGGGTCACACATCCTTTATGTGTCATTGGTGGAACTTTAACCCATTTCTTTATCTAAGGCCAGCTCTTACTATGCCACATTGCTTCTCCTGCTTTCAGTTTAAATTGGGAAACATCACAAATGTGTGGTAGCCACAGCTCTTTTTTTTAAGCAATTGGGGTTAAGTAACTTGCTCAAGGTTACATGGCCAGTTATTTCTGGGTGTGGTGCTAAGTATCAGAGCCCAGATTGGAGCCCAGGTCATCCCGACACTGGGGCCGGTGCTCTTACTCACTGCCCCTGCCACACCTCTTTCATAAGTGTAATCACTTTGAAGAGCTTACTTTCCTTTATTTTGAATACTTTGTTTTTCACAAATATCTACCAGATATGCGGGTTTCAGGAGGATTTTTTTAAAAATTATTTTGGTCCATCCTTATTATCATCATGGAGAAAAATGACATTTTCTTCTTTTAGTTCAAATACCTATCAAAGTACTTTGGTGCAAGAAAGACACAATAAAGTTTGATATCATCATGCAGTTTGTTAAATTTAAAATGCCTTCCCTTTCATGGACTGTTTTTTTAATAAAGTTGATTATTTTTGTAACAACTTTAAAAACTAAATGTAATTCTCACTGATCTTTCCTAGTATAAGGGGTGACTTGTGAAGCAGGCAATATGAGCAGATTGAGCAAGGGGCCACATTTGCCACTAGTGCTTGTAGAGCTGAGTTTCAACCTGGCATTGGTTGAGTTCTTTTGTAGGAGAGCTAAATCCAACTCTCACACATAATATAATTTTTAGTCTGTAAATTATTGAAATAGCTATTGATAGGTTTGCGAAGTAACAAATCTTCTCTACCATCAGTTCCTTTAAAATTATATTGGTATCTTGTTTTTGTCATCTTATTCCCAAATATTTTCTTTTTCATTTCTCTCCCATGCCACAGAGAGCTAGCCTTTATTATAAAGAATAAAATAGAAAAAATAATTAAAGCAGTTGAGCATAAATAACTAACAAAGCTTCCATATTTACAGTCTCATACCTAGTTCTTCCTCGAATCTCCATTTTAAGGAGGACTAGGACTACCTTGTCTTTCTTTCTCCCCAAGTAGTGTTCCTGACTCTTGTTATACTCCTGCCCTGGAGGGTATCTGCTCTCCCCTTTTTCACTTCCTTTTAATGTGTTATCTTATTAGAATGGAAGCTCAGGGATTGTCTTTCTGTTCATATTTATATTCCCAGTACTTAGCACAGTGTTGGGCAGGTAGTAAGGGATTAATAAGTGGGCATAAGTGGATATAGGTGGCACATAGTGGCAATAAAGTGGCACAGTGGATAGAATGCCAGGCCTGCCTGGAGTCAGGAAGACTCATCTTTGTGAATTCAAATGTAGCCTCAGACAAGTACTTACTAGCTGTGCAACCCTGGGCAAGTCACTTAACCCTGTTTGCCTCAGTTTCATCATCTGTAAAATGAGCTGGAGGAGGAAATGGCAAACCACTGAGGTATCTTTGCCAAAACCCCAAATGGGATCATGGAGAGTTGGACACAACTGATTACTACAACAAAAGGGCTTAATAGATACTTTTTGATTTGAAAAAGTACCCTATCTCTGTCCCAGTGGTAGTTAGGGGAAGTAAATAGAGTGCTAGGCCTGAAGTCTTTAAACTCTTGAATTCAAATCCAGCCTCAAACACTTATTAGATATATGACCCTGGGTAAGTCACTTAACCTCTTTCTGCCTCAGTTTCTTCTGTTGTAAAATGAGGGTAATAATAGCACCTACCCCTCAGGCTTGTGAGAATTGAATAAGATAACATTTGTAAAGCACTCAACACGGTATCTGGCATCTTGAAGACACTTAATAGATGTTTGTTTCCTTCCTTCCTTTGCAAAAAAGAAAGGGTAGTTCATTCTCATCTTGTCTTCAAGCCCCATCTTGGTCATTATAATTATAGTACACAGCATTCATAGAATCATAGATTTTAAGGTCATCAAGTCCAGCCCCCATATTTTAAGGATGAGTCAATTGAGGCACAGAAGATAAGCAACTTGTCTGGGGTCACAGATAGTAAAAGCATCTAAGGCAGGATTTGCACTCAATTCTTCTTGGCTCCAAGTGTAGTGCACTAGCCACTTCACCATTTGGTTTCAACTATTTTTTGTTCATTCTTTCCATTTATTGTTGTTGTTATTGTGTCTTTTATTTTCCCGGTTCAATTTACTTAGCATCAATTCATATAAGTCTTCCCAACTGTACTATATTATTCTGTACCTAGGAACTTGTAAGTTGCATTTTCTGGAACCAAGTGGAGCCCATGGAAATCTAGTACATTCTTAGAGAACATCTTTAGCCTCTCCCAAGATCAAACCTATCACAATGAAAATATTCATCTCTTCCCCCTGGAGTACTACTGTAGAAAGATATCTCCTATTCCTTTACATTACAAGATTCTCCTCCACCTTTCATTCTCTTGGTTATAATTTTGCCCTTCTTCTACTTTCCCATTATCCCATAGTTTCCTTGTCTTCCTGAGAGACTTACGTTCTCTTCTTTCACTGTTTGCTCATGGCTGTAGTAGGGGCCTGTTAACCTACTCCCTTGTCTTCCTCTTTTCATGCAGCCTCCCACACATTGCCACTGCTTCCCATAACAAACATTGATTCATTTGTAAGAGGTCAGGGAATTTAATTTAGTCCATGGGACATAAACTTCTAGTCTTCCATCTTAGCTTCTCTCACTTAAATTCACCTGAAATCTTTAGACCCTTATATCCTTTTTAATCCTTTTATAGTTCTTCATTCTTTTACCACATAGGTCACTCTTTGTTTTAAGTAAATAACCCATAAAGGTAAAATAACTCATTTCATTATTTATTCTTTTCTTGATAATTAGATTTTTAAAAGTTGTTCTTCTGTTGCTTTGGGTGTTCTCAATTCATGCCTGTGTTCATCTCTCTCTTTTTTAAAGCTGGGATAACTCAAATACCTTTTGTTGAAAGTCCCTCATTTTTGAAGCTAATTAGGCTTGTGTTTGTAGGGTATGTCATTTTTGGGTTGCAGCTTACATTCCTTAACGTTTTGGAAAAAATAGTTCATTCCCTTCTGAGGATTCTCATGAAAACAAAATGATCTTGTGTTATTTACATTTCTTCACAAGTGATAGTCTTTCTCGTGGCTGTTTCTGAAATTAATATTTGCCATTGATATTATTTAGTATAAACACTATGTGTTTATGAGTTTGGAGAGCTGGTATTTTTTCTGGCAGTGATCTATAGATTCAGTTGATGTTTTGTTATCCTTATTAATAAGTTTTAGACTTTTTTTTTAGTATTTCTTGCATTATGGTATTCAGTTTTTAAAAACCTTGTCATGTTCTGGGAGATCTATGATTGCTGTTACCTCTGCACATGCTGTCTTCAAGATAAATTTCTTTAGAGTGTGTAGAATTCATGCATTTTTAAATTAACATCTCTTTTATCGTGAACTTGGCATACAGCATGAGCTTGGAATACAAGCACAAGCATTTCAGTATTCAAAGAACAAAGTATTATATATGAAACTGAACTTGTTAAATATTTTAAGCATATATTAAGTTTAACATGATACGAAATTGCCTTCCTTGTCTCTATATATACCCTATGAATTTCCTTATTTTTTTGGTATTTTAATGTCTTATTGATGCTCTTTTTTTTCTTTCTTCCTTTTATTTTTGTGTAATTATCAGTACCTACTCCCACCCTCACAGAAGCCCTTTCTTAAAACAAATGAGTATAGTCAAATCATAACAACTTTATACTCTGGCCATACCTGAACATATTTGTCTCATTCTATTCTGTGCTGCTATTCCTTCAGCTTTCTGGCAAGCTATCAGAGTTCTGTTTCATCATCAGTTCTCTGGAATCACAGTTGGTCATTGCATTACTCAGAGTTTTTAAGTCTTTCACAGCTGGTTCCCTTTACATGAGTATTGTCATTGTATAAATCGTTCTGGTTCAGGAGAAATTTGTACACAATTACAGACACAACATATGTGTGATGACCAGCTTTGATAGACTGGACTCTTCTCAGCAATGCAGTGATGTAAGTCAATCCGAAAAGACTCATGATGGAGAGAGATGTCTACATCCAGAGAAAGAACTAGAAAGAACTGAGTTTGAATCCAAATTGAAGCAAACTACCTGATCTTTTTCCTTCTCTTGTTTGGTTTTATTTCCTCTTCACCATTTTTCACTCCATCTGATACAATCCATCTATATGTCCTGAAAAAAAAAATTGTTCTGGTTCTGTTCACTTTACTCTGTACCAGTTTGTTGTATTTCTTCTCAGGTATCTCTGAATCTGCCCTTTTCTTCATTTCTTATTGTGTAGTAATATTACATTACATTCATATAGTATGATTTAGTCAGCTGTTTCCCAGTTGAAGAGTACTCACTTTGCTTCCAATTCTTTGCTACAGCAGAAATTGCTGACATGTACAGATAGGTCCTTTTCTTCTGACTTTGAACTCTTTCAAGTATGTTCCTAGTGTTGGGTCAAATGGTATGAACAGTTTAGCGACTTTTAAAGTATCTATCCACACCTCCCTCTTTTCCCTTTTTCCTCAGCTTTCTTTTTACTTTTGAGAAAATTGAAGACATTTGACCTAAGCTCCCTTTTCTCCCTTACTCATGCTGTCAAAGCCTCTTGATGTCAATCCTATCTCTCTTCCTTTCCTTCAATCTGTGACAATGAAGTAACCTTTCTCTTTACCAAGGTTAAAACTTTAGTTGTTTGAAATTGTTCTCTTTGAGGTTAACCAACGTCTTAATTGCCAAATTTGAGATTTTTTTCTCAGTTCTTGCTTTCTCATTTTGTCTACTGCATTTGACACTGTTGACCGTGAGTTCTGATTACTCACTTTTTTCTGGGTTTTAGTGATCTTCTTCTTTTGGTTCTTTGTTTACCTAACTGCTCCTTCCTTTTTTCTGGCTTAAATCTGGATTACACTCACTTATTTGGATGTTCCCCAAGCCTCTGTCCAGGATATTCTTCGCTACTCTCTCCCTTGGTGACTTCATCAGCTCTCGTGGATTTAATTAGCATTTCTATGCAGATCTCACAGATCTATATGTCCAGCCCTGATTTCTCATCTGTGCTTCAGTCACAATTCACCAGTTGCCTGTTAGACATTTCATGCCGTATCATAGCTAGATTTATAGTTGGAAAGAGTCTTTGGGGAATAGAGTCCCATTTTGCAGATAATGAAACTGAGACACAGAGAGATTAAAAAGCTTTCCCAGTATCACATAACTAGTCAGATCTGGGATTTGCATCTAGGACTTCCTGCTTCTAAGTCCACTGCTTATCTGTTCTATCATGTGTTACCTTTTTAAATGTTCCAGAGATATCTCATATGCAAAATGTACAGAAAAGCTAAAATTCCTTTCATCCCATCATGAACTCAACCTTTTTCAAATTTCCCTCTTTCTGTTGAAAACTCTTTCGAGTTGCCCAGATTCTCAACTTCTCCATTGGTCAATTAACATTTATTGTCAATTATTTGTCAAACATTATCATTGTCAATAAACATTTATTAAGTGCCTACCATGTGCCAGGCACTGTGGTAAGTTAGCTGGGGATACAGAAAGATACAAAAAAACAGTTCTTGCCCTCAAGGAGCTCACAATCTAATGGGGGAGATAACAAGCAAACAAATATGTACAAACATGCTATAGATATAGGATAAATAGTAAATAATTAACAGAGGGAAGACACTAGAATTAAGACAGGTTGGGAAAGGTTACCTATAGAGGATAAGAGTTTAGTTAGTACTTCTAGTAAGCCAGGAAATCCAGGAGGCAAAGATGAGGATAGAGAGTATTCCAAGAATGGGGGACAACCAGAAAAAATGTCCAGAGTAAAGAGATGGAATGTCTTGTTTGTGGAACAGCCAGGAGGTTACGATCACTGGATCAAAGGAGTACACAGCAGAAATAAGTTGTAAGGAGACTGAAAAGGTAGTGGGATGAGGTGGGGTGGGGGTCTAGGGTTAGGAAGGGCTTTGAATGCCAAATAAGATGATTTTGTATATGATTCTAAAGATAATACAGGGCCACTGGAATTTATTGACTATGGATTGTGCCATGGTCTACCCTGCAATTTAAGAAAAGTTGTTGGTTTATACCTAATTTTGGCCAGACTGCTTTCCAGATTTCCCAGTAGTTTTTGTCAAATAGAAAGACTTTAACCTAGTGGTTGATATCCTAAACTATACTACTAGATCGTGTGTTCTTTTAACACTCTTGGCTTTTGTTTCTTCTCTGTTGATTTTTAGTTTATTTCATTTTTTTATGTATTTTAAATCTGTTAATCTTTTGCAAATCCCACTTTTTTGCTATGCAAAATAATAAACTTGATGTAACATCAGTTTTTATTTATTATTATATATTTAATAATCATATTTAAAATATATTTAATACATGAGTTAATAATGTTAAAATTAATATATGCTTAAAATATTTATCAAATTCGGTTTCATATATAATACTTTGTTTTTCATATACTGAAATGCTCATGCTTGTTGTATGCCAAGTTCATGATAAAAGAGACATTAATTTAAAAATACATGAATACTACACAAGCTAAAGAAATGTATCTTGAACTACATCTGTTGCTTCATCTATTTGCAACACAAAATGAGATGATTTTACTTTTTCAGTTGATGGCAAAGCTTTTTAGATATATAGTTTCCTTCCTGCCTTCTTATCTTTAAATGCAAACATTCAAAGCTAAACATTTGTTTCAGTCATATCGTTAGCTTCAGGTAGCACCAATGTTTCTCTTATTCCGTAAAGCATTTTATTCTTTGTAATTTTTTAAGCAACTTTATATGATGTGAGCAGTACTTTTGATGTCATAAATGGGAATTTTGAAAAAAGTTTGATGTTTATTAAAAGCATCCTGTTTTCTCTGGAAAAATTCACTTGCCTGGGTATTCATATATACATACTTTCAAGATGTCATTTCAATCTATTACATTTAATGCTATTGGCAACTAAAGCACTCATACAGAGCAAACATAGCTGTCTTTTTCCTCCATTAATATTAGTACTTGTGAATCACAGTGCAAATAACAACTTTTAAAAACCATTCAACAAAACAAACCAACAAATTAAGCAAGTTTGACATTATATACAGGATTAAACACCCAGAGTCCCTTGTTTCTTTGCAAAAAAGAGAAGAAGGTACATTATCATATCTCTTTTCTGGAACCAAGTTTAGTCATTAAAATTTCACAGCATTCAGTTTAATTTTTAAAAAATTTATATTCTTTCCATTTACATTATTGGAGTCACTGTGAATATTTTTCCAAGTTCTGCTAGCCTCATTTTGCCTAAAGTCATCTATTTTTTTTGTGATAGTTTATATAGTCTTCATGCTTTTTGTTCCTTATGACACAGTAATATTCCATTACTTTCACACAACATAATTTAGCTACTCCCTAATGATTGGTCATGTACTTTGTTTCCAGCTCTTTGCTAAAAAGTACTCCTATAAATATTTTGGAGCACACAGGTCATTTAAAAAATGACTTTCTTAGAATATATGCTTTACATCTCTGGGTCATAGCATATCAACATTTTAGTCATTTTCTTGGAATTGTTTTTTTAACCAACTAATGCATAGTAGACTCTTAATAAATTGTCATTTTCTTGACTTGACTTTTGTCTATCATTATTTACTTGATAAATGTAAACATGAACATATCATTACACAAAATAAAATAGAAAAAGAGGACAGTATTTGACACTATAAATCTTTGTTATATACAACTTTTTAAAGTGTAAATTAAACTCAGTAGCTTCAGTACTACCCTGTTTGTCTGTGTCCTTTGTTCTGAACTTCTACTCTGTACTCTGTATTTCTTAAACTTTTTCTTGACAGTATTTTCTTCCTTTTCGACTTTTCTTGATATCTCTAGGCTTCCCCTTCGTCTCTGTTCCCCTGGACCTTCAGAAACCCTGCCTTATAACAAATAAGTGTAGTTAAGCAAAGCAAATCCACGTTTACCCTTGAAAATGTATAGTGATTTTCACCTCTAATCCATTACCTCTATGCCAAGAAATGGGAGGCATGCGTCATCATCAGTCTTCTGGAGTACTGATCGGTCATTATATTGATAAGTTTTTAAGTCTTTCACAGTTGTTTTACTTTTCAATGTTGTAAGTCATTGTATAAATTGTTCTCCTTATTCTATTCACTTCACTATCAGTTTACATGAGCCCTCTCTGATTTCTTAAAATCCATTCCTTTTGTCATTTTTATGGCATAATTATATTCCATTATATTTGTATACTATAATTTCTTCAGCTACCCTTCAATTGTTGGGAGCTCTGTTTCCAGTTTTTTACTAAAACAAAACATACTGCTATAATTATTTTTGTGCATATGGTTTCCTTTCCCTTTTTCTTTGATTTTATCGAGGATATAATCTCAGTAGTGGTGTTCATGGGTTAAAGTATATACACAGGTAGGTAACTTTTGGGGCTTAGTTTCAAATTGCTTTACAGAACAATTAGATCAACTCTCAGCTCCACTAACAGTGTATTAGCATGCCTATCTTTCCACAACCCTTCCAACATTGACTGTTTCCATGTTTTGTCATCTTTGCTAAGTTGTTGAGTGTGAGATGAAACCACTAAGGTGTTTTGATTTGACTTTCTCTGATTATTAATGATTTGGAGAAATCGTTTATGGTTATGTTAACAATTTGACATTTTTATAAGAACTATTTCTTTATATGTTTTGATCACCTATCCACTGGGGAATTACTTTTGGTGTTATGTTTATATTTTTTCCCTATGTCTTGATTATCATTCCCTTATGTTTGGTATAAAAACTTTTCTGCTTGGTTGACAGCTTCTATTTTGTGTTATCTTGTCATTTCTTACAGCATAATAATATTCCGTTACATTCACATCTATTATTGTGAAATGGTGCTTGGGTCAATTCCTTGCATATTGTAACTATTATCCTTGTTTTTATTATATCTGATCCAATTTTTTCCCTACTCTATTTCCTTTCTAATTCTGTCTATATTGACTTTATTCATGTAAAAGCTGTGTAAATAGTCAAAATTGTCTATTTCATACTTTAAGGTCTTTAGCTCTTATTTTGTTGAAAATTCTCCCCAGCTATAGATGTGGAAGCTACCTGATTTCAATCAATAATTAGTATTTTGCCTGTGATCTATACTGTCTCCATCAAAATCCATGTTATCTGATAAGGCAGGCTTTGGATTGAACTCTTCCAGTCTGTGAATCCTCTCAGATGCAAAAACTTCCTTGTCTTGTGTTATCCTCTCTGATATAGGAACTTCCTTTGTTGCAGATCAGTTCTGCTCAATGATCCACCAGATCCCTGGAATTCACGAAGTGGCCTCGAGCCTGCACATGTCCATCTCAGATCAACACTCACTCACCTAAAGTCAAGAAAGAGGAAATGCCAAAGTGACAACCTAAAACCCTGGCTTAGTCTGCCTAGACAGGACATGTGTTTTAGCTTCCATCTGTCCTGCAGGTTGCCATTTCTTCTGTAACAAAGAGTCAGCTTTCCTCTTAGCCCTCTAAAAAGTCTCAGCATTACTTGATTCAATCTGTGTGGTTCGCTTTCTTTTTTAAAGGTACATTTAGTTATTGGTCCTTCCTTTTCAGTGGTCAGTAAGGAGATACTTTGCCATCTCAAAAGATGCCGAACTATACTTGTTGGCAAGATGCAACCGGTGAGTTTGGCATCCACAAAGTGCCAAGACTCTTGATGCTGAAATACTCATATGTGGTAGGCCAGAAGCATGGAAGTCAACTCTGCATACGCCCTGTTCAGTTTCCATTACAAAAATAAAATATTGATGATTAGTGGCTGAGAAAGTATGATTTAGTTACAACTTAAAAGCTGGCTATATTCTGGAATTCTCTTTATAAACTTGAATTTCTTTATAGGAAAATTAGACTGACTATCCTTCTATGTCTCTATTGTACATATACATGATTATGTAATTAAAATAAATTATATGTAGAATCTATATACATATATAGAAAGAATTATATACATGCATCTATTTAGTTTCTTTTTTTCAATTAACAAAAATCCATCTTCTTTCCCTCCCACTTCTCCTACCCTTAATAAAAAAAAAAGAAAAACAAAACCCTTGTAAGAAATATGTCAAGTAGAGCTAACATTTTCTCAGTGACTACATCCAAAAATATATATACATTCTGGATTCTGCATCCTGAGTCCATCACCTTTCTGTCAGGAGTCAAGTATCATACTTCATCATGAGTCCTCTGGAATCATGGTTGGTCATTGTTTTGATCAGATTTCTTAAGTCCTTCAAAGTTATTTGAACTTTTATGCCTTATAGTATTGTTATCATTTTATAAATTATTCTCCTGGTTATGTTCATTTTTATCTGTCAGTTCATACAAGTCTTTCCAGATTTCTCTAAAACTGTGTCCATCATTTCCATTTTTTTTGGAGGGGGGGAAGGCAAAGCAATTGGGGTTAAGTGACTTGTCCAAGGTTACACAGCTAGTAAATGTGTCAAATGTCTGAGACCAGATTTGTACTTCGGTCCTCCTGACTCCAGGGCTAGTGCTCTCTATCCCTGCGCCACCTAGCTGTCCCAGTCCATCATTTCTTACTGCATATTCATATACCATCATTTGTTTACCCATTCCCCAATTAACGAATACCCTCTTAGTTTTCATTTTTTTGCCACTACAGAGAGAGCTTCCATAAATATTTTTTGTACATATGGGTCCTTTTCTTCTTTATGTAAGCTTTGGAGTATAGACCTAGTAGGGGTAATAATTAATGATCTGGAACATTTTTTTAACCACATGGCTGCTGTTAATTTTGAGTTCTTCTGAAAACTGCCTTTTTGCATCCATTGAAGATCACTTGGGGAATGGCTCTGGTTCTTATAAATCTGATTCAGTTAGAAATGATAACTTTATTAAGGAAACTTACTGCAAAGATTTTTCCCCTTTTCCCTCTAATTTTAGCTTAATTAGTTTGTGCAAAAACTTTTTACATTTTATGTAACCAAAATTATCTATTTTACCTTCTGTGATGCTCTCTCTCCCTTGTTTTGTCACTAACATTTCCCTGTCTTTAGATCTGATAGGTAATATATTCCTTACCCTTCTAATTTGTTTATGATGTCATCCTTTTTATCTAAGTAATGTACTCATTTGAAACTTATCTTAGTGTAGGGAAAGAGCCCAAATGTAGAGAGGAAAGCCTTCCACATGTAATGAGGAGAGGGCTGTTCATTGCGTGACTTGAAGTGAGGCAGAATAGACATCTCTAGCCTCTTCTCCCCCCATCCTTCTCCAAGGGAGACTTTCATTCCTCCCAGTACGGAAATCAGGAAGTTGGGGCTGAAGGCCACTTTGCTCTCCTTAGAGAGAAGAGGTACTGGGCTAGGATTGTATCTATCTGCTTCCTTAATATTATTAGTCTAGGGAATATAATTTAGGAGTTCAACATAACTTAATTGCATTGTTATTTGTGGAGTGAAAGGGGACCCCCAAACTCTATATCCAGGACTTGACCCCTTTCCAACCAAATACCAGTTCCAAATGAACACACATAGTGAATAGCAAAGAAAGCCCATTTATCCAAATCAGTAGCAAAAAAGAAATCAGAGGTCTGCATAGGAAAATACATACAAGATAATACATAGGGAAGGATTTTTTCCATTGGTTGTGAGATAACAGCCAAGAGAGAGCTTTGATCATACCCAAGGGGAAACTCTCCACAGTTTCTAGTATAGCAAGAAGGAGATAGAGATATAATGAAACCTGCCAGCTCTTTCCATGTCTTTCCAGATTCTTTTCCTTCAGCAACCTGAACTGAGGTAGGCCTCTTCCATCTTCCCTCTCAAAGCTAGAAACCAGAAATGTGTGAAGCGACTCACTACTTGAGGAGTCCTGAAGAGTACTTGAAACTTGGAGAGTTCTGAAGGGGATTGGTGAAGGCTGGAACTCTCTCACCTCTTTCACAGGGCAGGGTCTTCATCTCTTCCAGTAAGGAATGAGTCTCATATCAGTGGGCTTTGAAATAGGTGTTATGTTTGTATATGGTGTGAGATGTTTGTCTGTGCCTAACTTCTGCCAAACTCTTTTCCAGCTTTCTCGCAAGGTTTTGTTAAATGGCAAGTTGTCATTCCAGTAGTTGGGATCTTTGGGTTTATCAAACACTAGACTACTCTACTTATTTCTTTTTCTTTTTTTTTTTGCTTTTTGGAGGGCAATTGGGGTTAAGTGACTTGCCCAAGGTCACAAGGTGTGTGTGTGTGTGTGTGTGTGTGTGTGTGTGTGTGTGTGTATGTTAAGTGTCTGAGGCTGGATTTGAACTCAGGTCCTCCTGACTCCGGGGTTGGTGTATTTATTTTTCAACATTGTATATGTAATCTGTTTTGTTGATCGACTTCTTTATTTCTTGATCACTTAGCAGTCATCTTGATAGTACTGCTTTGTAGTATAGCTTGAAATCTGGTCCTGCTAGGTCCTATTCCTTCCCACTTTTTTCCATTATTTCTCTTCAGATCCTTGAACTTTTATTCCTCCATGTGAATGTTGTTGTTTTTCCCCCTAATTCTATAAAGTAATCCTTTGGTAGTCTGATTGGTTTGGCCCTGAGTAAGCAAATTATAATACTGCCATTTTTATTATATTGGCTTGGCCTAATGAATAATTAATATTTCTCCAATTATTTAGGTCTTTCTTAATTTGTATATGGAGTATTTTGTAGTTTATTTATGTAATTCCTGTATGTGTCTTTGGAGGTAGACTGCCAAATATTTTAGACACTTTGTAGTTATTTCACATGGAATTTCTCTATCTGTTCTGCCTGGTATTTATTGGTGATATATAGAAATGTTGATAATTTATATGGATTTATTTTTTATCTTGCAACTTTGATACAGTTATTAATTATATCATTTAATTTTTTCAATTCACTCCCTAGTGTCTCTAAGTAAGCCATCATATCATCTGCAAAATCCGATAATTTTGTTTTTTCTTTGCTTAGGCTTATTCTGTCAGTTTCTTTTTCTTGCATTATTGTTGTTACCAGCATTTAAAGCACCATATCAAATAGTAATGATGATAATAGACATCTTTGCTTTTACCTCTGAGTTTATTGGAAAAGCATCTAGTTTATCTTTATATATATATTTAAAGCAATTGGGGTTAAGTAACTTGCTCAAGGTTACACGGCCAGTTATTATTTCTGGGTGTGGTGCTGAGTATCTGAGCCTGGATTTGATCCAGGTCATCCCAACACTGGAGCTGGTGCTCTTACTCACTGAGCCACCTGGCCGCCCCTAAGCAATTGGGGTTAAGTAACTTGCTCAAGGCTACATGGCCAGGTGTTTCTGGGTGGGTGCTAAGTGTTTGAGCCCAGGATTTGATCTCCAGGTCGTTCTGACACTGGAGCCAGTGCTCTTACTCGCTGTGCTACCTGGCCGCCCCAGTAGTTTATCTTTATATTGCATATTATTCTGGATCTTAACTTTGGGTAGTTTGCTACTTATTATGGAAAGATCTATTTATTCTTATTATTTCTAGTGTTTTAGTAGGAATAAGTGGTTTACCTTGCCAAAAACTTTTTCAGCAGCTGTTGATATAATATGATTTCTGTTCTTGCACTTTACCTCCCCTTCCTTCTTGTTTATATAGTCTATGATTTTCACACCTCACTTATATGATATGATTTCCCCATTCCTTTTCATTCCCCTTCCATTCCTTTTCTCCTTATTTTCCTTTCTTGTTTTTTTTTTCAAGCAATTGGGGCTAAATAACTTGCTCAAGGTTACATGGCCAGGTGTTTCTGGGTGGGTGCTAAGTGTCTGAGCCTGGATTCGATCCCCAGGTCATCCTGACACTGGGGCTGGTGCTCTTACTCGCTGTGCTACCTGGCCGCCCCTTCCTTTCTTGTTTTAGGTTCAAACATTATTGTGGTTGTTGTTTGTTCTTTGATTTCAAAGAGGACCAGTGACATCACAGGGTGATGTCTTGACTTGCACATGAATTGGATTTAAGTGAGGCAGAGTTGTAATAAAAGTCCAATGGCAAGACAAAAGTCAGGACAACTGGCGATGGTCTGGGATGCAGTGAATGAATTTGACATCCTTAATGTCTGACAAAACTCTAAGCTCACCATGGGGCCTGCTTCAGTCACCTTCATGGGCATTAGGACAAATTGTTCTCATGTGCCTATTCCACTGGGGACGTCTTCTTGTTCTTGGGATAGACACTCCTCTAACTCACTGTCAGGTTTGAGGCCTATAGGTTACCTTTAACCTGGTTTAGCCAGTCTGCTGAGATGGTTTACTGGGGTGTGACCACTATTCATGCTATGGCTTCTTGGAGAGAGTTGGGTTAAAAAGAACTCCAAGGCCTTCTAATCTTCTTAGACTCCCTCTCTCTCAGGGGATATACATAGCTCTCTATATTATAATGTAATCAGTTCATCTTTATTTAGTCCCTGGTGATTGACTTTTTAATGTTTCTCTGGACTTCTGTATTTATATTTTGAAGTTTTTCTGCAGCTCTATTATTTTCTTTAGGAATACTAGGAAGTCCTAATTCATTAAAAGACTATTTTTCTCACTGTAGGAGTATAGTCAGTATTGCTGGGAAAGTTATATTTGTTTATAAGCCTATATTATTTGTCTTCTGAAATATTGTAGTCCAGGGTCTCTACTCCTTTATAGTGCTAGCTGTTAAATCATGTGTGATTCTTACTGTGGCTCTTTGGTACTTGAATTCTTTCTTTCTAGGTGATTGAAGTATTTTTTTTCACTGACCTGGAAGCTGTGGATCTTGGTTATAAGATTGGTTCCTAGAAATTTTTAGTTTGGAGTTTCTTTCAGGAAGTGACTGGTGGGTTTTATCTTTTTTCTCTTTTTTTTCTAGGCCTAAGAAATCTGTGAAGTTTTCTTTTATGATTGCTTGAAAATAATATGCCAAGGCTCTTTTTTGATGATGTTTTCCTGGCAGTCCAATGATTCTTCAATTATCTTTATTCGACCTGTTTTTAGGCCAGTTTTTATGAGTTGCCTTAAATTTTCTTCTATTTTTAAAAATCTTTTTACTTTATTTTAATATTTCTGTTATGCCATTGATTCGTTAGCTTCTATTTGGTCCATTCTAATTTTCAAGGAGTCTTTTGCTTGAGTAAGGTTCTATATTTGTTCTTTCAAGCTGTTAATTCCTTTTCTAATTATTTCTTTCATAACTATTATTTCTTTTACTGTTTTTTTCTCCAGCACTTTCTTTTACTTTTCAATTTTTTTATCTACAAAATCTAAAACTCCTAATTTATCTTTTCCAGGAATTTAGTTGAATTTGTGCCTAAGCTGTGCTTTTCTCTAACCTTTGCTTATAGATACTTTTGAGTCATTTCCTTCTTTGAGGATTGTCTTGAATGTCTCTATAACCATAATAGCTTTTTTAAATTCAATTTTATTTTTATTTTCAGTTTCAAATTATTTTTCTCCCTCTGCCCCTTTCCTATGTAATTGAGAAAACAAGAAATACAGTACCTGTTATACATTTAACATCATGCAAAACATATTTCCTTATTAGCCATGTTATGGAAAAAAAAGAAAGAAAAAATATCCTTAATTCAGCTCTCAGAGCCTATCAGTTCTCTATCTGCAGGTGGGGAGAATTTTTCATCATGAGTCCATGTTGTAATAGATCATTGAATTGATTAGAGTAACTACATCTTTCACAATTGGTTATCTTTACTAGATTGCTATTACTTTGTAAATTGTTTTCCTAGTTCTGTTCACTTAACTTTGCATCAATTCATATAAATTTTTACCAGGTTTTTCTGAAACCATCCCCTTAATTTATATTTTAAATTTTTTATTTTCAATTTCAAATTTTCTCCCTCCCTTAACTCCCTCCACATCCATTGAGAAGGAAAGAAATATAATACTATTATACATATGGAGTCTTGCAAAACAGATTTCCACTTTAGCCATGTTATGAAAAAAAATCAGGGAAGACAAAGAAAGTGAAAAAATATGCTTTAATCTGCACTCAGAGTTCATTGGTTTTCTCTCTGGAGGTGTATAGCATTTTTCTTATGAGTCATTTGGAATTGTGGTAGATCATTGTTCTGATTAGAGTTACTAAGGCTTTCACAATTTATTGTCTTTAAAATATTGTTGTTACTGTGTACAGTGTTCTAGTTCTGCTCATTTCATTTTGCATTAGTTCATAAAAGTCTTCAGAGGAGGTAGGTGTGATAGTAATGGAATATAAAGATCCCCCTGTATTGGCTTGGTTTTCAAACTGATTATGTTAAAACCCAGAGTTTGTTAATCCCACCTGTGGGATGGACTTGTTGATGTGAAAAGACAGTCCTGGACTGGGAGGAGCTGGTAACGTAGATTTGGAGAGACAAGAGAGAGGCAGAAGAACTTTTTGGAAGCAGCACCTTGTGGAGGCAGAGAGAGACTGAAAGAATTGCTGAGGGCCACTTTGAATCGCCCTGGACTTTTGAGACCTGCCCCCGGAGCTGCCAAGGACTGAGGAGACATGGCTGTTTTGCTGGTACTTTGTCTGTCTGTTTTGATGTTGTTTTGCCAGATTTGTCCACTGGTGAAAGACAGTCCTTTTGTTGAAGAAGTCCTGGAACCTGGCTGTTGGCTAAGAGCTCCTGAGACTGTCCTGCAGACAGAGAGTGAATACTGTCCACTGGTGAAGGACAGTGCTGTTGTTGCAGGGGTCTGGGAACCTTTCTGTTGGTTCAGAAGCCCCGAAGAAGGATTTTCTTGTTGTATGTTTACAGAAATCCTGGGAGAGGGTTTTGCTGTTTGCAGGGGTTCTAGGACTGTTCTACAGACAGAGGATGAATTAATGAGGGACTGGCAATGTATCTTGTGGCCTTGCTAAGCCTTGTCTCCCCAGGAACTAAGATTGCTGAAAACTTGCCCTGTCAAGATGAAGAAAAGACCTCCATTTGGGTATTAAGTGCTGTGCTTAAACTTGATGTAACTCTGGGGTAGATTCAATTGTGATCCAGGGGTGGGGAACTTTTGACCTTTTTGTGTTCTAAGGTTGAGCAAATGAATGTACTTTACTTAGATCAGAAACTAATCTCCATTTGAGTAGAGGGGCTTTGTGGTGGACTAAATGAAGGTACAGCCTAGGGGTGGAGAGTATTTAGAATAGGGACTTTGTAATTGATTGAATGATTGGAAGGTCCTGGGGTGGGGTAGTACTTGGAGCTTATTTAATCACACTTAGTAAATGCTGTATTTTGAATGATGTCATGTTTTGACCTTCTCTGTTCTTAGTTTGACACTGAATAAAATGGAGAGCACCTATGCTGGTATTTTGAACCTTGGGAAGTTGCCTTTCCTTGGCATCACATTACAGTAGGTAAGGAGTGTCTGGTTCAAACTTGTCTTTTGTGCCTTGTTGCTGCTTTCATAACTCAATTGGGGGCTCATAAGTTTTCAGTGCTTTTGACATGATGTGATTTAGGGAGAGGTCCGTCCCCTCCCTTCCTGGTCTACTGCTTATGTACTTTCCTCTTCACCATGGAGATGTGATCTACAACTGAATAATGGGTGACAGAGCTGCCAAATGGCACCTTATCCTGCACCCAATGCCAATACAAAGGTCACCTGGGATGTCTTTTTGGCCAGGTGTTCAGTACTGTTATGGTCAATAGATGCTGGGCTATTCCCCACTGCTGCTGCCCCTAGTGCTGCTTCTGCTGTGGCTGTGTACTCCTAGCTTTCTGCCATCCTCTTGTCCAGACCTTTCTATCTATCTTCTTAACCTGCCCTGGGCTGGTAAAAATGACCCACTGTGTCTTTTTCTTGGCTTTCTTGTTCAGAATCCAATTTGGCACACTTTCTGTGGGTCATTGTGTAAAAGATTTTGAGGGAACTGTGGCAAAATTAATACTACTCTCTCTGCCATAACTTTTAACGTAGCATTCTTTTTGTTGTTTGCTCCCTCCTGGCTCCTGACTTTGCTTTAGCGCCAAACTCTGAGCATCTCTAGGGCAAATGTTTTGGTCGTGCTTGGTTCTGTTTTTTGTCCTCGAACCCTGCTGCTGCATTTTTGGGTTTATAGTACTGTGTTATTCAAGAATCTCAGGTTTATCTCATGATAGTGACTCAAAGTTGTCAGATCTGAGTTGGTCTGAGCATTGTCTCCTCTAGTCTGAACTCTGATAATTCCTGACCTAAATTTGGGATTGAACACCATAACTGTGGTCTTGCCCCTGTTTGGAGCTCTAGTAGATGGTTACTGGAATAAGCTACTATCAGCCAGATAGATGGTAGACTTACCAGATTCAGAGTGGCAGAACTGCACTTTTTGTCTGGGCTTTTTGTCTGGGTTTTTCTGCAAGATTTAAAATGGGCTGGGGACTGGATCGGGGACCTTGTGTTCTGCGACCTAGGGCAGAGCTGCACAACTGCTACTCTTTTGGGTACTTATCCTTACTTAGTACACAGCCTAGGGCCTCTAACTTTTCCTCCCCTCAGTTGTTTGGGACTACCACTCCTAGGTGCAGTTCTCTCCTCAGTCTGCTTTGGATCTGTAAGTCATCAATGGATACCTGTTTCTGTTCTTATACAGGGTCCAGCCCTTTTCTGAGATCTGGGACCTCTTCTTTCTGGTCATAGCAATGGAAGGCACTCACTCAGAAAAACTCTGCACAGCATGCCCCTGGCCAGACTCTGTCCCTAGAGTCTACAGACTTCTGTCTCCCTATGCCAACCAGGATTGGAAAAATGACTCTTACAATGTTTTCCTTGGATTTACTGATCAGGATTTGGGTTGATGCACTTGCTAGACCTCTAGTCATCATAGTGGACAACTTGGCTGTTCTTCCTGTTACTCTGCCATCTCGTCTAGTCTCCTATTTATTATTCTATTTTAACAGAACTCTGTACTTTAATCTTTTAAATAATTCTAATAGAGTATGTTTTGAACTGAAAATGGAAATGATAAATGCTTAAGGTGTTGAATTTTTTAGGATTTGTGTTCTAAACATTTATCTCAGATAGCGTCTCTAATTAGGATATGACTCTATAGGGATTTTAAGCAAATTAAAAAACTCTCTTTCTGGGATGGCTTGAATTCAGTCTTGCTTAAAGTTGGATGTAACATTTGTAGCTCTCAAACTCACACATAGGGTAGTTTAAGTAGGATAATGGAGCAACCTCAGAATAGTTTTCTGATCCAATATATAACCTGAGCGGTACATGCATAGACTTGTTATTGCAAACATACCTTTCTAACCCCTAGTGCTTGAACTGTCTTTTGGGGGCTGGGATCAGAGGAGGGTGATAAAAGATACAGATATACAGATGTACCACAGTTGCTCTCTTGTCTACCTTCCCAGTGGATCAACATGTTGCCAGAACACAGGGGAAATGCCCACCCAGGAAGATACATAGCCATAACAGTGCCATTTCTTGTTTATCACAAGCTTACTTTGGGTCAGTTTCTCTTTCCACTGATAAACCCAAACAAAACAAGGTTGTTACTGGTCTTAAATCCTATCTTTCTCAAATACCTCAGTTAAATACTTCCTGCACAGAAAAAAAAATAGACAATGCAATTATTTGCTAAGTAGCTCACATGCTCTCTAGCACTGCTGGGTTACCGTGTCAATCATAGGCTGATGGACTAAATGACCTCTTGAAGTCTTTCTACATAGTGATGTACTTTTATTTGCAGGCAAGCTTTCCCTCCATTTTTTCCTTAAATTCACTGCTATCATTATCCTTTTTTTGGTCACATAATCACACCTTTTCACTTGTATCGCTCTTCCCTCACCCCCAATTAAATATAATTACATTCTGCATAATAGAGCTTTAAAAAAAAAACCTGTTCACGTAAAACATAGGACATATTCCCCTAGCCATTTAATAATCTAGAATATGTTGCTTGGAAAATATCTTCAAAAAATAGAATGTTTTTCTTGTTCAACATCAACTTTCATTTATCTAATCAAAATATATTTCTTCCATACTTAGAAACTTTGAACATTAATATTTCAGTGGCTCCCACGTAGAATACTTCTAAAGATTTGTGAGTTCATTTACATGTTTATCTCCTCTGTTCTCCAAGAGAGTTGGACTGTTCTTCCGCCTGATGGTTAGAATGAATTAGATATTTTGAACTCATCCATCAGATTTGGAAATGATCTCTTAATTGATGAGGGTGTTTAACAGTCAATTGAACATTTCTGCTCTGAACTTTCATTATTCTTAAGTGCAGAAATAGTATCATAGAAAGAAAGACAAAGAAGAGTGGATCATGCACAAATTCCTTCCTGTAAGTTTTTTTTAATCTTGAGAATTTATGAATATTTAAATGTATCATAACAGCTTTATTTGTGTACTTTCTGGGTATTGAGCAGGTTGAGAAGATACATTAAACCTCCTGTGGTCATGCACAAACGGTCATGAATCATATGGATGTGGTATTTGGCATTTAGTCATAGTCATTCTCCTCTGTTTAGTGATGTAATATGGATCTGTTACATTTGCAGACCGCATCAGCTTTCTAAGATGTTGTCTCTTCATGGTAGATGCTGGGCAGCTCCTTCCAGGAGGATTGTGATGATGTGTGAGAGAAATGCCTTGGAGACAATAGAGCATGTATCAGCATTCTTTAACTGGTTCCAGTTGGCCTACCATTGTTGTTCAGTCATTTCAGTTGTGTCTGATTCTTTGTGACCCCATCTTGGCAAAGATACTGAAGTGGTTTGCCATTTCCCTTTCCAGCTCATTTGAGAGGTGAGGAACACAGTTGAGTGATTTGCCCAGGGTCACACAGTAAGTATCTGAGGCCAGATTTGAACTATCCATTGTATCACCTAGTTGCCGCGGCATTGTGATTAGGAAGAGCATTTTTCCATTGGCTGTTTAGATGGCACTCTTGGTGTCTTCAAAAGGTCCTGGGTCAGTTCTGACTGTGTTTTGTCTATGGAACAAGGTGACTCCTTCACTCACAGGTGACTCCTTCACTCACAGCTTCCTGTGGAAAACTATGGTCTCAGGTGAAGGGCCATGTGGCTTCTTTCTCTCTGAAACCATATCATAGCCCTTGAGAAGCAAGGCTTCCTTGGCTTTATTGTTCATTATTTCTAAGTTCATACTGTGGAGTCTTTGATCTAAACCAGGAGTGTAAGCCACAGAGATCCAGGCCAGGTTTCGCAGCCAGCACAGCATTTATACAAAGCTGCTACCTTGAAAGGAACATTTAGGACCCCAGTGCAATGGGAGAACTCATCCCACAGTGATGCCTTTTTAGACACAAACCTGGTATTATTATGTAGGAACTGATTTATGAGCCTAATTCATTCCCCAAACCATTTGGTTTAAAGGAAGATTATAGTTCTGAGACACTGGGAGGAAATGTTTATATTTTTGTTTTGGCTATGTCTTTGAAATAAATATCTCCTTGTAAAAGTTAATTGATGTTAAATGGTTAAATGAAATTGGGGGTGAGGAATACAGCTAGAGGAGACAGTGGCAGTAAAGAAGAGACATCCCTTTCAGTTCTTCAGCACACACTAGAATTTTGAGGGAGTGATGTAACCTGTCTATCCCAGAGAAAATGGGATTAGAGTATACATTTAAAAAAATTAAATTGGTTTGTTTATTTGCTTTTAGTTTACAACGTTCAGTTCCACAGTCCCTTGAGTTTCAAATTTTCTCTCCCTCCCTCTCTTCCCCCCCCCACTCCCACCATGGCAGCAATGGCAGCATGCACTCAAATATAGAATCTACAAATAGCTTCACATTAATCATTAGGTTCTAAAGAAGGATTATAGGGGCGGAACCAAGATGGCAGAGTAGAAGCAGGACCTCCCCAGAGCTCCGGCTTCCACCTTCCCCAATCCATGTAAAAAGAGGACTCTAAACAAACTTTGGAGTGGCAGAACCTACAAAATGACACAGAGAAGCTAACCTCCTGCTGAGGACAGCCTGGTAGGTGCTCTGGGGGCCGAGCCTAGCCCCACACCGAGGCTTTAGCCCCAGGGTGGGCCTGACTAGCTGCCAGCCAAAGGGACACCAGATCAGCAGCAGCAGTGGCCGTTTCCAGGTTTTTCAACACATAGGTGCGAAGGACAAGGTGAGAGGTCAGTGAAGTCTGGACTTTGGGACCAGTAAGTGGGAGTGCGTGGCTTTTGCCCCCCGGAGCAAGAAGCCACTGAGACACCGGCACAGCCAGCGAGCTCCACGTGGCAGCTTCAGCTCCTGGCCTGCAGAGAGTAGGGGGACCAAGCACCAGTCTGAGGGGTAATTGCTCTTGCTTTAACCTGCTTGGATTGGGATTGCAGTCTAGGGTGGAGGTCCTGGGGTGTGTGTCCAGCTTGCCAGAGCTTGTAGAGACCTCAGAGAGGGCACACCCATCTAATGCCTCCAGTAGCTGAGAAAACCCCAGCGTTTGGGACGAAAGCTCCCCTGTCTGGTGGCAGAGTCCTACTGTGGCAAAAAGCCCAGAAGTCAAGTAATTGAGTGGCAAAATGAGCAGGCAAAGGAAACAAAGCAGACAGAAGATTCCAACATAAGTCTCCTATTTGGGGGACAAAAAAGGAGCAAAGCATGGAACAGGAGGAAGACAGTGAAGTCAGAACTCCTGCACCAAAAGCTTCAAAGGAAAATACAAGCTGGTCACAGGCCATAGAGGACCTTAAGAAGCAGATAAGAGAAGTGGAGGAAAAATTGGGAAGAGAAATGAGAACAATGCAAGAAAATTATGAAATGAGAGTCAACAGCCTGACTGAGGAAAATAATACCTTAAAAAACAGACTGACTCAAATGGCAAAGGAGGCTCAAAAAGGCAATGAGGAGAAGAATGCCTTAAAAAGTCGAATTTGCCAGATGGAAAAAGAATCTCAAAAACTCACTGAGGAGAATCATTGCTTCAGAATTAGATTGGAGCAAATGGAAGCTAATGACTTTATGAGAAATCAAGATGCTGTTAAACAGATCCAAACAAATGAAAGAATAGAAGGCAAGGTGAAATATCTCATGTGAAAAACCACTGACCTGGAAAATAGATCCAGGAGAGATAATTTAAAAATTATTGGACTACCTGAAAGCCATGACCAAAGTAAGAACCTAGAAATCATCCTCCAGGAAATTCTCAAAGAAAACTGCCCTGATGTTTTAATACCAGAGGGCAAAATAGAGGTTGAAAGAATCCACCGATCACCTCCTGAAAAAATCCCAAAAAGAAAACTCCTAGGAATATTATAGCCAGGTTCCAGAATTCTCAGATTAAGGAGAGAATATTACAAGCAGCCAGGAAGAAACAATTTGAATATTGTGGAAACACAATCAGGATAACTCAGGATCTGGCAGCTTCTACACTGAGGGATCAAAGGGCTTGGAATATGATATTCCGGAGGGCAAATGAGCTGGGATTAAAACCAAGAGTCACCTATCCAGCAAAACTGAGAATCATGTTTCAGGGGAAAATATGGTCATTCAGTGGAATAGAGGACTTTCAAGCATTCTTGCTGAAAAAACTGGAGTTGAATAGAAAATTTGACATTTGACAAGAAGCAAGAGAAGCATGAGAAGGTAAACAGGGAAAAGAAATCATAAGGAACTTATCAAAGTTGAACTATTAACATTCCTACATGGAAAAATAACAATTGTAACTTATGAAACTTTTCTCAGTAGTTGAAGGGATTAGAAATATATATGTCTATATATGAGGGTATATGGGCATATGAATACATATGTGAATGTGTGTATATGTTTACAGGTATACATAGATAGAGGGCACAGGACCAATTTAACAGGAAGGGATGATACTTAAAAGGTGAAATTAAGAAGTGAGAGGAATATAATGAGAGGATATGGGAAGAGACAGATTGGGCTAAACTATCTCTTACAGAAGAGGCCAGGGAAAATGGTTACAATGGAGGGGAAGAATAGGAAGGCAAAAGGGAATGGGTCAACCTTATTCCCATTGAATCTGGCTTGAGGAGGAAGTGAAATACACACTAAATAGGGGATCTCACCCTCCAGGAGAGTGAGGGGGGGGGAAGGGGATGAAAGGGGGGATGATGGAAGGGAGGGCAGGCTGGGGAGGGGGGAAGTTGGAAGCACCCACTTTTGAAAAGGGATGGGATCAAAGTAGAGAATAGAACAAGTGGGAGGTGGGATAGGAGGGAAATATAGTCAGTCTTTTACAATATATCTACTATGTTATTGTTTTGCATTAGCCACACATGTACAACCTATACTGAACTGCTTATCTTCCCAGTAAGGGTGGGTGACAAGAAAGGAAGGGAATGAATCTGGAATTGAAAGTTTTAAAATCAAATTTTCAATTATATATGTGTGTGTGTATGTATGTATGTGTATATACACTATTATTAATACCATCTGACGTGTAATTGGGAAATAAGATATACAGGCACTGAGGCATAGAGATCCACTGGAAAAGTCGAAAGGGGTATGGGAGAAAAATAAAATAATAAAAAAAAATAAAGAAGGATTATAACTGATGGAATGATCAGTGGGAAAGAGGAAACACAACAAAACAAGAAAAAGAAACAGAGCAAGTAGTTTGCTTCAATCTGCATTCAGACTCTGCATCTCTTTCTCTGGATGTGGGTATCTCTTTCGACCATGAGTCTTTTGGAGTTGTCTTATAACCTTACATTGCTGAGAGGAGCCCAGTCTATTGAAGTTAGTCATCACACATACGTTGTGTCTGTGATTGTGTACAGATTTCTCCTGGTTCTGCTCTCCTCACTCAACATCAATTTATATAAATCTCTCCAGGTTATTGTGAAGTCTGTCTGCTCCTCATTTCTTATAGCACAATAGTATTCCATCTCATTCATATACCACAACTTGTTCAGCCATTCCCCAATTGATGGGCATCCCCTTGATTTCCAATTCTTTGCCACCACAAAAAGAGCCGCTATAAATATTTTTTGTACATAAGGGTCTTCCTTCCACTTCTTTGATCTCTTTGGGATATAACCCTAGAAGTGGTATTGCTGGGTCAAAGGGTATGCACTTATTTATTGCCCTTTGGGCATAGTTCCAGATTGTAGAGCATACATTTTACAGTAACAAATGGACATTTATAGTGCCCTTGTCTCTTTCCTTCTTCTAAATCCGTCATGTGACTTAAAGGCTATATTTATGTTAAGGGTACATAGAAACTGGGCGCAGGGATTGTGCCATTTTTAGTCTTACATTTATTGTCTGTAACACAATAATTCTTGCCTATAACACATACTTGTAGTATGATTCTGGGCAAATTACTTTAATCTCTCAGTGTCCCAGGTAGCTCTCTAAGAATGAATGTTGCTGATCTGCACTGGTTAAGGGAGTTTCCACACTGGGAGTTTCCACTACCATTGAAATCACAGGTTCAGACCAAACCCCCAAATCCTTAATGTATATAGTAGGTATTTAATGCAAATTTAAAAAATTAAAAACATTTTTATTAGTCAGAAGGATACCTTTTGCATTAGTTCTTCTATCTTAGCCTTGAAATTTTTTCCATACCAAGAGACTTCTCACTGTCATTGCAATACTTAAAGAGGATTTCTGATTTTGTTTGTGTGGGAAATTCCATTGTGCATATCACAACCTTTATGTAATTTAGTAGAGGCTCCTAGATAGTTTCTTTGGCTAAGATTTTTATCACCCTGTGGCTAGTTTGGTGATGAGCCTTTTAGCTCTTAGCTAATTCCAGCCTGGTCCTCATAGAGACTGTCACAACCTATGATTTATTATTTTTTGTTTTGTTTTGGAGAAACAGAAACAAAACAAAGAGGCAATCAGGGACCAGTGAACTAGGGAAGAAAAGAAAAGGTAGGCAAAATCATCAATTGACTTATTAAGTACCTATCACTGTGTGGAGCACTAGAGGTATAAAAAGAGTGAAACAATCTCTATGCTCTCTTTAAAAAATCGGATATTTTATTTTTCCTTAATTACATGTAAAACAGGTTTTAACATTTTTTTAAAATATTGAGTGCCATCTTCTCTCCCTCCATTTCCTTCCCCCTCCCTGAGATGGTAAGCGATTTGATATAGGTCATACATGTGTAATCATGAAAAACTTATTTCTGTAGTAGTCATATAAGAAAGCATAGACCAAAACAAAAAAATAACCCCCCCCCAAAAAAAGTGAAAAATAGTGTGCTTCGATCTGCATTCAGACTCCATCAGTTTTTTCTCTGGGGGTGGTAGCATTTTTCATCATGAATCTCTTGTAATTGTCTTTGGTCCATGTACTGCTGAGAATAGTTGTCATTCACAGTTGATCATCCTACAATATTGCTTTTACTGTGTATGGTATTCTCTTAGTTCTGCGCACTTCACTTTGCATCAGTTCATGTAAGTCTTTTCAGGTTTTTCTGAAATCATCCTGCTTGTCATTTCTTATAGCACAATAGTATTACGTTCCAATCATATGCCACATGTTCAGCCAATTTCCAGTTCTTAGCCACCACAAAAAGACCTGCTGTAAGTATTTTTTAATAAATAGGTCTTTTCCCCTTGTTTGATCTCTTTGGGATACCGACCTAGTAGTAGTATTTCTGTTCTCAAAGAGTTTTAATCTTAACAGGGAAGGCAAGGATAGATAGATAAAATGTATACTGAAGAAATTTTTAAGAGAATCAATACAAATAAATGCAAAGCAGCTAAATACATTACTGTTAAGGAGTCTGGGGAGGTGCTGTTGGAGAGATAAGGAAAGGCTCCTTGTAGAAGGTGATGCTTGAACTGGGTCTCTAAGGAAGAAAAATTCTCTAAGATAAGGAAGAAAATGCATTCCTGCCATAAGGGGCTGCCAGTGCAAAGGCATAAAGAAAGGAGAAGGAGCGCTATGTATGATGAACAGAGATAGACAGAGACAATCAGGTTAAAAAGATAAGTTGGGGAAAATGTGAAGGGTTTAAAAGCTAAAGAGTGGCATTTATATTTGATCCTGGGGCAATAACTAGAGTTTATTGAGTAGGGAAGTCACAAGGTCAGATCTACATTGAATGAAAATCACTTTGGTAGCTTTATGGAGGATAGAGTGTAGTGTGGAGAGATTGAAGACTGGGAGGCCAGTTAATTGGCCATTGCAATAAAATAAGCAATAGATGATGAGCACTAGAGTGGTGACCTTGGAAAATTGTTGGCTTTTTTCTCATTTTTATTGAAGAGATTGTGGTAGCTTTGACCCTTACTCTTTTTTTTATTTATTTTTTTCAATTTGTTTTTAGTTTTTAACATTCATTTCCACAAGATTCTGAGTTACAAATTTTCTCCCCATCTTTCTCCTATCCCCCACCCCAAAATAGTGAGCCTACTGAATACACCTTCCCCCAATCTGCTCTCTCTTATATCTTCCCCCATTCCCTCCCACGACTTTCTAGTAGGGCAGGATGGATTTCTATACCCCAGTGCCTGTATATCTTATTTCCCAGTTGCATGTAAAAAACAATTTTTTAACATTTATTTTTTTAATTAATTAATTAATTTAGCCTTTTGGAGGGCAATTGGGATTAAATAACTTGCCCAAGGTTACACGGCTAGTTTTTTTTTTTTCTTTTGTGTTTGTGGGTAAGTGTCTGAGGCCAGAACCGAACTCTGGTCCTCCTGACTCTGGGGCCGGCGCTTTTACTCACTGCGCCACCTAGCCGCCCCAACATTTATTTTTAAAACTTTGGTTTCCAAATTTTTTCCCTTCTTCCCTCCTCACCACTCCCACTGGGAAGATAAGCAATTCAATATAGATTGTACATGTATAGTTATGCAAAACGTTTCCATAGTAGTTATATTGTGAAAGACTAACTATATTCCCCTCCATCCTTTCCCGCCCCCCACTTATTCTATTTTCTACTTTGACCCTGTCCCTTTTCAAAAGTGTGTGCTTCTAACTACCATCTCCCCCAATCGGCCCTCCCTTCTATCATCCCCCCTCTTATTTCCTTCCATTCTACTTTCCTGTAGGGTAAGATACCCAAATGAATGTGTATGTTATTCCCTCCTTAAGCCAAATTCAATGAGAGTAAGGTTGATCCATTCCCTTTCACCTTCCTGCTCTTTCCCCCCATTATAACAGTTTTCTCGCCTCTTTTATATGAGATAATTTACCCTATTCTATCTCTCCCTTTCTCCTTCTCTCATTATATTCCTCTCTCACCTCTTAATTTTATTTTTTAGTTATCATCCTTCCTATTCAACTGATACTGTGCCCTCTATCTATGTATACATGTACACACATATGCACATACTCACACATGTATTTATACACACATACATCCTCTTATACATAGATATATATGTATGTATACATATGTGTTCCCTTCAACTCTCCTCATACTGAGAATAATCTCATGAGTTACAATTATTGTTTTTCCATGTAGGAATGTAAATAGTTCAACTTTAATAAGTTACTTATGATTTCTTTTTCCTGTTTACCTTCTTATGTTTCTCTTGCTTCATGTATTTGAAAGTCAAATTTTCTGTTTAGCTCTGGTTTTTCCATAAAGAATGCTTGAAAGTCTTCTGTTTCATTGAATAACCATATTTTCCCCTGAAGCATTATACTCAGTTTTGCTGGGTAGGTGATTCTTGGTTTTAATCCTAGCTCCTTTGACCTCTGGGATATCATATTCCAAGCCCTTCAGTCCCTTAGTGTAGAAGCTGCTAGATCTTGTGTTATCCTGATTGTGTTTCCACAATACTCAAATTGTTTCTTCCTGACTGCTTGTAATATTTTCTCCTTGACCTGGGAACTCTGGAATTTGGCTATGATATTCCTAGGAGTTTTCTTTTGGGGATCTTTTTCAAGAGGTAATCAGTGAATTCTTTCAATTTCTATTTTGCCCTCTGGTTCTAGAATATTAGGGCAATTTTCCTTGAGAATTTCTTGAAGGATGATTTCTAGGTTCTTTTTTTTATCATGGCTTTCAGGTAGTCCAATAATTTTTAAATTATCTCTCCTGGACCTATTTTCCAGGTCAGCGGTTTTTCCAAAGAGATATTTCACATTGCTTTCTATTTTTTCATTCTTTTGAATCTGTTTTATAGTATCTTGATTTCTCATAAAGTCATTAGCTTCCATTTGCTCCAGTCTAATTTTGAAGGAATTATTTTTTTCAGTGAGTTTTTGAAATTCTTTTTCCATCTGGCAAATTCGGCTTTTTAAGGCATTCTTCTCCTCATTGGCTTTTTGGGCCTCTTTTGCCATTTGAGTTAGTCTATTTTTAAGGTGTTATTTTCTTCAGTGTATTTTTGGGTCTCCTTTAGCAGGCTGTTTACTTGCTTTTCATGATTTTCTTGCATCATTCTCATTTCTCTTCCCAATTTTTTTTCCACTTCTTCTACTTGATTTTCAAGATCCTTTTTAAGCTCCTCCATGGCCTGTAGCCAATTCATATTTTTCTTGGAAGCTTTTGATGCAGAAATTTTGCCTTTGTTGACTTATTCTGGTTCCATGTTTTGATCCTTTTTGTCCCCGAAAAAGGATTCTATGGTCTGATTGTGCTTCCTCTATTTGCTCATCTTGCCTGCCAATTACTTAACTTTTGAGCTCTTTGCCATGGTAGAACTCTGCTTCCAGAGTGGAAAGAGCTGTGTCCCAAATCACTGGTTTTTTTTCAAATGTTGTCAGAACTATGAGGAGGGTGCCCTCTTTACAGAAACCACAAGCTCTGGCACACTGGCCACACACCTCAGGACCACCACCCAAGACCACGATCCAGGTCAAAGGAAATCAAAAGCAAGAATGATTACCCTCTGAAAGGTTGCTTGGTCCCCCTGTGATCTGCATGCCTGGAGCTCCAGAGGCAGCCACATGGCAGCAGCTACAGCTACCACGCCTCACCCACCTCTCACACTGGGGGCAGGGGCCAGACTGTGCTCTTCTGTCACCCAGTTCCAACAGAGTTCCCCACTGACCTTTTACTTTCTTTCTGGCATTTATGGGTTGAGAAGTCTGGAAACCACCACAGCTGCTTCACTCTCCTGAAGTCTGCCCTGGCCAGTCTCGACCCTTAGTCTTAACCAATCCTGGCTGTAGACATGAAAGAATTTAATGTTTAGAGTTTTGAGAGTTAAGCCTTGGTGCTAGAGGGCCCATTCTCATTTCATAGCCTAGTTACAGTGAGGGTCTTTGGCTTGCTGACAAATACATATTTCCTCCCTTGCCTTGCTCTCCACCCTATACATCCACTCCCAGTCCTAAAGTGTTGTTTTCCTATACTGTGTTGCTGTCCTTGTATATATTGTTCTCTGAGATCTGAGAATTCTACTGAATTCTACTCGCTTCATTCTTAGTCAGTTCATATTACCCAGGCTTTTCTGAAATTGCCTCTTTTGTTATTTCTTACAGAGCAATAATTTTCTATTATATTTGTATACCACAGTTTGTTCATATTCATTCCTCCTTTGGCTAAGAGCACCCCCTTAGTTTCTAGTTCTTTCCCCCCCTGCCTTTTATTTCCCCCTTCAGGATAAGGAAATTTCTTTTCCTTTTTCTTTTTGGTTTTTTGGAGGGGGAGAGCAGGGCAATTGGGGTTAAGTGACTTGCCCAAGGTCACACAGCTAGTTTTTGTGTTAACTATCTGAGGCCAGATTTGAACTCAGGTCCTCCTGACTCCAGGGCTGGTGCTCTACTCACTGTGCCACCTAAACATCTCAGGAAATTTTTTTTCTTGTGACTATTCACTCTTCTTATTTGTCTGCCTTGTCCCCCTCATCCTAATCCCTGTTTGTTTTCCTGTTGAGTTTTGGGAATTTTTAAAGTAAACTGTATGTTCAACTTTCCTTTGTCCATTTGAGATAAGAGTCAGGTTCATGTTATGCCTGCTTCTTTTTGCCTCTTCCTGACCTCTCTTTTTCAGTCTGCTTTGCTGGATCTTCATTCAGGTCACATCTGTTAAGCATGGATGTACTCAGATGCTTTCTTGGACCTTCTCACCTTTTTCCTATATGCTATTTTGCTTGGTGGTCTCATCAGGACTTCCCATGAAAAAACTGGCCTGCCCCTATGGGTTGAATCTCAGAAGCAGGTTAAAAAGAATTATTAAAAGAAAAGATCTATCATTAGTATATTAGGAGGAAAGTGATTTTTTGGAGAGATGGATGAGACAAGTGAGGAAGAATTAATGTAAAGAAAGTACCATGAATTCTGTTCATTTGTATGTGGATGTGAGTGGCCAGAGGTGACCTGCATTCAAGGTTTGTATCTTCCTTGGGTTGGCTGTGTGGCCCTGAGCTTCATGTCTCTGGACCCCAGGCAACTCTGGGTTCCTGAGTTCCAAAGAAGATGGTGATCTGCAGTGATAGGAGAAGTTCTTGCTGGGAGCTCCCTAATGAAATCCTAGGTTCATGCACTGCCCTACTGCTTCATTGTGGGTGATTATATAATTTTGGAGAATCGTTTCTCATGATAGTGCTATTATGCCAGTTTTACAGATGAGGAAGCAGAAACTGAGAGGTTAAACAGTGGTATAGCAGAAAGAGTGCTGGATCTGTAAGTCACACAATTTACATTAGAACTTTTGCTTCTGTCACTCTCTGGGGAGCTTTGACAAACGACTTCCCCCATTGGGACTCATCACCTTAAAGATGAGCATATTAGAATTGGAAATCTCTCATGTCCTTTCCAGCTCTAAATCTGTGGTCCTGTGACTTTGCCAGGACCACACAGTTGGTAAGTGTCCTGTGGCAGGGGCCGCACTGCTCCAGTTCTGACACTTGCTTCATCATGTGGTGCTGCCTCTCATGACTCCCAGTGGGCTTTCTACTTTAATAATCATAACATATTTATATGTCAGAAAATGCTTTACAATACCTCACTTGAACCTCAAAACAGCCTTTTGATCTGGATAGGGAACATACAGGGTATTTCGATTTAATTTAAACTATCAGATATTAAAATTGCAGCAAGGCTTCTTGGGTGCCTTGTATTGTCATACTGTTTCACAGAACAGGAAGCAAAGACTTGAAAAAGTTCAAGGACTTAGAGCTAAGTGACTGGAGCTGAAATCTGATCCCTAGCTTCTTGAGTTCATGCCTAGTGTTCTTCTCATTATATTCACCTAACTCACCAACCATATTATTATCATACTCTACTTTAGTCAAATAACTTCATAACACCCATTGAGATGATGAAATGAGCTAAGGCTCTTTCTGAAGCATGGGACAGTTAAAAGGTGAGGGAATGGAACTAGGTGAGATACTTTGGAGCATTGGACATTTGGTGAACTCAAGGGACTGCAGGGTAGGGAAAAGAAGGGTGCTGGCAGGCGGGAATCATAGGATATTGAAGACATTCAAAGCCAGATACCACTAGGAGTCCTTTCAATGTCACCTCTGGCTCACCTGCACTGTGACATCTGCTGTTAACTAGCCAACTGCTTAGCTCCAAATGGGGAGGAAGGCAGTTCCTCATTAGCATTCATTGGCATCAGTAATGTCCTAAGATAGTTTTTCCCCTTAAAGCCTCCCCTGAAGAACCTTGAGTTTCAGAGTAAGAAAACTCTGGCCAAATGGTCAAAATGCTATTCTTACTGTACCACAGCCAATTAGTTGTAAAAGAAATATGTTACATAGCATTCAGTTCTCTGACAAAAATGACATTGAATGAAGAGGGATGAAAACGGCTGGCTAGCTATATGGATTTTTGCTTTTAGAGTGTCGTTGTAAGATTACCACCCTATCTACAACTGAATAATCTATTTATAACAATCAGTGTTTCCTAAAGCTCCTCATTTTCCAATCTTTTCTTGGCCTCTAAAAAGAAAAACATTCTCGAGCTCCCTCTGCTGGATTTACAGTAGAAGCACAAGAGTGTGAATATCTGCTCTGCTTTGGGAAGGGTCGTCTCTCAAAGAACTCTTCCCCTTCCCCTTCCACTTCTCCTTCCCCTTCCCCTTCCTCACCATTCAAGTACTGGTTTTGGTAATGTCTTATTTAGGTTTCCAGACTCTTAAGGCTTACAGTTATGCAGTGTAAACCCTGAGTGTAGCTTACTTCCATTTACTTCTATATTCTGGGGAGTCAATCACTAAGATGACTAAGTGCTTGACTAATCATGTGCCAGGCACTGTGATAAGAGTTGGGTTTACAAACACAAGGTGAAAGACAGTCCCTGCCTTCAAGGAGCTTACATTCTAATAGGGAAAGACAATACATAAACGATAGTGTTTGTGTGGGAGAGACGGTGGCACAAAGTAAGGTGGGGATGGTAGATGAAATCCTGAGGAATGAGAGACATGGCTGGCCTGGGCACCCTCAAACGGAGGATCTGAGAGGAGCCATCTAATCAGAGGGAGAGACTGCAGGGATGGAGGGTACGCTCCACATGTGCATTGCTGTGCTGGAGTGAGACTTGAGGATAAAAATCTAGGGCATGGCAGAGTAAAATACACAATGTAGCCAGGAGAATGAGACTTCCTGTAGTTTATATCCATATTCTGGGGAAGTCTGGATGCTGGGCCATTCACTGTCCCTGACATGTTTTATGATCTTGTACAAGTCATTTCTCTTCTCTATTTTCCTTATCTGTAGGATAAGGGAATTGGATGAAATGATCACCAAGGGCTTTTCCAGCTCATTCACTCAGGCTCTATTAATCAACTATTGAAATGTCAATAGCAGCAGCATCAAGAAACATTTTTCGAGCATCTGCTACATGTAGAACACTATGCTAGGCTACTGGTGGTGATAAAAAAAAAGCTGTAAGAGATATGACCCCTATCCACAAGGGGTTCCCAGTCTAGCTGGGGAAATAGGATGCATACTTTGAGATAAATAGCAGCACCAGACATTAAATGCTGAATGCCAAATGAGTAAGATATAAAGTAGAGCGCTCTAGGAGATCAAAGGGGAACAAAACAAAAGTAGGGAGTAGAACCAGGGAAGGCTTCTGCAGGAGTTGGGCCTTGAAAGATGGGTCCAGCATAGATAGTTAGAGAGCAGGAGAACAGCTAGCTAGAACTGTCTGAACAAAGGCATGGCAGTGACAATATTCACAGTGTGTGTGGAGCAATGAATGGCCAAGGAATTTGGTTTAAGGGGGTACAGTGAGAAGAAAGGCTGAAGAGGTGGTTAGCTGGATTGTGCAGGGCTTTGACAAATAGGCTCAGGAAGCAGACCTTCATTTTGTAGACTAGAGGGAGCATAATTCCCTGATCCTTGTCCTGAATTAGAATGTACAACAAGATGAAGTGACTTAGATTTCCTCCCTGCTCCTGTTTCACAATCCAGGGGGCTGCTTCCAGTGTATTATGTAGATTCCTTATGACGGATTTATGGAAAGAGTGGGACCGGAAAATCACATAGGATGGAAAATCATGGATGGGCTGCAATCTGCATTGAGGGGAGTGTGAGCATAGATTTATTGAATTATAAAACTAGAGAAGATTCATAGTTAGAAAGGACTTTAGAGCTCTTAGAGTTTAAATCCCATACATTTTACATACAGAAACTGAGGCTTACTCACCTAGAGAGGGTGATATGTCTAAGGTTATACTTCTGTAGCTATATGTTATTGAATGCCTGCTATCCTATGTTAAATAGCTCAGCATAAAATATATGGCCTCATCATTCTCCTTTCTCCCAAAGCTTCTAGTCCAGTCCAGGTGGGGAGAAAGGAAATGTATATAGAATACGGTAGCATCTGCCAGGTGTCTTAGCCCTGTTTCCATTAGGATTTAAGGTTTACCAAATGCTTTTCTCACAACAAACCAGGAAAAATAGGCAGTACAAGGATTATTGTCTCCTTTTGAAGAAGAGATAATTGAAGTTTATGACTCGCTCAGGGTCACAAAGCTTATAAGTAATAGAGGCAAGATTTGAACCTAGGGTTTCTGGCTCCAAATTCAGTATTCCTTCCACTACACGCCAGCAAATCACAGAGGAGGAATGATCTAGGACAGAGGTGTCAAATATTTGACCTTCATGCTCTAGAGTGTGACCTGAACCAGATTAAAATGTAATTGGGAAATATTTAACAATATAAATAAAGTACAACAGAACATAGATGATGTTAATACATAGGTTTCTAAGTCAATATGCACTGCCAGGATCCTTATGTAGGGTTTAGTGGCCCTTATTTCTATTTGATTTTGACCCCAGTGACCTACAGTATTGACATATATCAATGGCATTATGTTGATTTTCATTTGTTTTTACTTTTGAATTTTTATATGTCCTATTCATAGGTATTTTTCCTGTCTCCTTATTAAATGGGGAGCTTCTTGTGGGAAGAGATTGTAGCTTTTTTTTAATGAGCCTTTACCCTCACATATTGTTGTACTTACAACAGGAGTTCAGTTAATTTCTTAATCATTTTAATAATTCAGTTTTTGTGTTTCCTCATCTGTAAAATGGGGCCAGTAATATGTATACTATCTACCTTATGTTGTGAGAAAATCACTTTGTAAGTTGTGAAATATTATAGACTATTAGGCTATTTTTAATTAATTCTGTCCCTATTTAATGTGAATCTGATGATGACAGTCTCTCCTGCAGTTACCGTTTCTTCTTTGTGTTCACTCGGCCTCTATAAATGAGAAAATACTGGACACTCAGAGGAGCCTCTAAGAGAGGAAACTGGTGTTTATGTGGGCTCTTCTCAGGGTGAGGAAACATTATCTCACTTTCTAATTTCCCATCACTCTTCTTCTGTGTACCACACACATTGGCACTGAATTATAGTCTGTCTTGTATTGTTCTGTCATTGTTTTTTGTGTGTTAGTCTTGTCTCCCCATCAAGGCCATAATGGCCCTCAAGGGCAGGGACTATCTTAGGTTGCTTTTGAATTCTTCCGGGTACCTAGCATAGGGCAAGGCCCTGAGGAGACACTCAATAAAGACTTGTAGAATCCATAGGGTGGTTTTAATTGGAAATGACATTGTTTTTGCCTGTGTCATTTGGATGCCACCATTTTAGCTGCATTTGTTTTGACAGCAATTCTAAAGAAGAAAAGGATTCTCTGCTGGGGAGAAGCATTTCGCCTAGGGAATACCTGCTCCCATTCATCTGAATTTCATCACTCTATGCAAAGATGACCTGGCCCCAGCCACTGTCAGACTTGCTGCATATTTTGACTCCCAAACAGTATTTGTTCCATTTTCACGGGTGGGGAGTTACTGATTATGGCCATCAATTAATTATTCCAGACACTTTGGAGATGTATGTGCCTAATAAGATATGAGGATTTGAATTGAGCCATAGAAAACACTAGTCTATAGAGGCTATTGAAGGATTTGAACCCATAATGAGTGGGAGTAGCTTTATAGATTGTTCCAGGAGAGCATCAAAAGGTATTCTGTATCTTTATGCATTTACAAATATTTACAGATCTTTTAAGGCTCAAGTCCATCATTATCAGCCTGGGCTGCCGTAGATTGTCAATATCCACTGTGACCTCAGGAGAAGCCTGTGCTGGCCGAGTGCTGCTCTGGTATGTTCAGCTCTGCTGGATCTCCATAGAGTGGGACTGGAATGCGGGACCCAACAATAGCCAGAGCTCCCGAGAGCCAAGAATGAAGGGCAGTGGAGTTTGATAACCACATTAAAGCACCACCAACATCTGTTCAAGCCAAAGCCAACACTATCTCTAGGAATTAACCTTCTGAACCACTTAATCATTAACCTCAGCCGGGAGAAAGTTAGACAACAAGAGCCTATTTGTCAGCAGGCCCTTGGAGAGATGTGGCGAGCCATATTTTACTGACCCAACAGCGTGAGAAGGCCTGCCCCAGCTTTGTACATTTCAAACACAGAATATATTTGTGTGGGAAACATGCAGACAATAGAGGTAAACAGCGGATGCTGCTTTGCAAACTTTCTTAGTTCATTGAGCTCCAAACCAAAGGCGACTGGAAAAGATCCATCCGAAAAATAAAACTTTTGTGAATTTGCTTTCTTATTAGTGATTTCCCCTGTATTTTACTGAATAATGGGAATTTGAAATAACATGAAAATATGCAACCTGTTAGAACTAAAATATGCACAAAACACATGATAATAGAATTATGGGTTTGGGTGGGAGAGGAAACAACTTTTAGTTGAACATGATATTGATCTTTGGAAAGACAATAAGCTCACCATTTCTAAGAGATCATGTGAGAATCTGCATCTGTTGGGCTGAGAAAATTTAGGAAAAATCAAGCTATTAGCCTAGGACAGGGGTGAGGAACCTGTGGCTTTGAGACCACATATGGTTCCACAGGTTCCCCACCCCTGACTTAGGAAAAACCACAAATAGCTCTTCACAGGCAGACACATTCTATAGGAATCTGTCATTATGGGTTTTCTTTTGTAAAACCTGGAGGGTAATGCTTTCCCTCTGCCTGGTTGGTGGCATGTACTTAGAAAAAAGAACCTTCTCTCCAGTTTAATTTTTTAAAAAAAAAATTTCTGATGCTTTTCCTGGGAGCTAACTTTTATGTTTTATCACCTTTTAATTGGAGCTACTAATAATAGAATCTTAGACCTTTAGAACTGCAAGAGACCTTAGAGGCCATCTAGTCTGACTTTCAGTATATACATGAGGAAACTCTGCTCCAGAGAGGGGAATAGATTGAGCCTAAGGTCACACAGCTAGTAAATTAAGGAGCTGGTATTTAAACCCAGATGTTCTGACTAATATTTTTTCTACTAGAACACACAGAACTTTTAAGTTAAACTTGCATTTTCTTTAAACCTATAGGATTTAATTGTTTTTCCCTTGTAGCAAAAAGAATTCCCACATTGGCCATGTAGAAAAAAAATGTATTTCTCTTTCTTCATTTTTATGTCTTTCACCTCCCTGGAAAGAGATGGGTAGCATTCTTCATCATTATTCCCCTGGAATCATAGTCCGTCGTTGCACCCATCACAGTTCTTAGGCCTTTCAGAGATTTGTCTTTACCATGTTGTTATTGTAGAAATTGTTCTCCTGGTTCTGCTCACTTTATTCTGTATCAGTCCACCTAAGTCTTTCTAGGTTCTTCTGGAGCCATTTTCTGTAATTCTTATAATGCAGTAATCCATTTCATTTACATGCCATAATTTAGCCATTCCTTAATTGATGGACACCCCCCTTACTTTCTAGTTCTTTGTCACTACAAAAAGAGCTGCTGTAATATTTTTATTCATGTGATAGGCTTGTTTCTCTTTCTTTGATCTCTTTGGGTTATAGACCTACAAATGGGTCAAAGAGTTTAAATAACTATTTGAGCAAAGTTCCAACATGTTTTCTATAATGGCCAGACTAAGTCACAGTTCCATCAGCAGTGCATCGGTTTGCCTGTTTTCCCATAGTGCCTCCAACTATTGTCATTTTCCTTTTTTGTCATATTTCCTAATCTGATGAGTTTGAAATGGAACCTCTGAGTTGCTCTGATTTGCATTTTTCTAATTATTAGTGATTTGAAGCTTTTTTCTTATGTTTGTCAATACCTTTATTAATAATTTCAGTGGAAAATTGCCTGTTCGTGTCTTTTGGTCTTTTATCAGTTGGCTCTCATTCTTATAATTTTGAATGAATAACTTGTAATTTTCTCTTGAAACTTAAAGGTAACTAATTAAAGGGTGGTATTGAACAATCCAGAACTCCTTTTTCAATGCTATCCAACTTATTTGTTATTAGACTTAAAATTAAATGAGTCAGAAGTATAAGAACATAGGCAAAATAAGCCCTTTTGTAACTCTTTTCCCCTTTTGTGTACCATATAAACATAGAAAACATGGGTTAATTTGATAATTTGCTGAATGAATATAAACTTGTAGTTAATTAAACTGGTTTTGAGTTTTTCTGATATCCTGTATAATATTTTTTTCTTTTTCTTTACTGCGACCATAGGTATAATGCAGTTAACATAGAACTTCCCCAGTAGTATTGTTCCATTGTATAAAATGGATCTACTGCAATGCCAAAGGCCTGCGGGGAACCAGAATTTTCTTGACTTCAAGAAAAAAAGTCTATGTCTGCAAATGACAGTTACTTGCTTGGGAGAGCAACTGAAGCCAGAAACGAGAGTGCTAGAACCAGACTTGTTCTGCTTGGTCCCAGAGGGTAGAGCTGGAAGCAACTCTAGCTGGTAGAAGTGGCAAAGCAGCAGCTTTAGGCTTCAGGTAAGGAAGGTTTCATAACATTTACACTTACGTGAAAATGAGATAGGCTGCCTTTGGAATGATGTTCTATTTCACTGAAGTTTTTAACTTAAAACTGAATAGTAATGATGACAATAGCCAGCATTTATATTGTTCTTCAAGGTTTGCAAAGTGCTTTACAAATATCACCTCATTTTATATTCACAGCTACCCTGAGAGGTAGGTTTTATTATCATTCTCATTTTACAGATGAGAAAACTGAGGCATACAGAGGTTAAGTGCCTTGGCTAGGCTGGATTTAAATTCAGGTCTCCGGGCCCAGTGTCTTATCCACTGTGTCACCTAACTGCTTCTAACATATGAACAGTCATCAGGTATTTTGTAGAGTGGATTCTTGCTGTGGCACAGTTTGGACAGCTGCTGAGGTGCCTTCCAACTCTGAGATTCTATAAAACAAATAATTCTTAGTTCACAACCAGCAGGTGCCAGAGAAGTCCTTGAATTGGCAGGGTTTCAAAAAAAATTTTTTTTATAAGTGTGAAAGAATTCAGTGGTTTCATTTACCTGTATCATGTGAGGTATCATTTTTTATTGTTTTGTTTTATGCTGTATGAGAAATATACACTATTCATAAAGGTTTTGGGCCTGTTTAGGGTTCCTTGGGACAATTTATACCTTTCTAATGAAAAAAATTGCTTGCCTCTGGGTTATTAGGTTCTTTAACATTTGGGTACCTCTCAAAGGCACAATATCATCAGACTAGAAAATATTGCCATTTGGTATGTCTCAGATTCTTTCACTCTACTTGTGAATGTCCAGCTCAGAGTTCTTTTTTTTTTTTCTTTTTGGAGGGCAATTGGGGTTAAGTGACTTGCCCAAAGTTACATGGCTAGTAAGTGTGTCAAGTGTCTGAGGCCGGATTTGAACTCAGGTCCTCCTGACTCTAGGGCCCATGCTCTATTCACTGCGCCACCTAGCCACCCCTCAGAGTTATTTCAGGGTTGTGAATCTGAACTTAGGTGGGCCCAGCAGAAAGCCTTGAATACAGAGCTACTCTAATATAGCTCAGTTCCCATTCTAGGGGATCTTCATGTAGACATAGGGTAATTTCAGATATTCTGTAGAATTTGGATATCCTTGGGGTAAAGAACTAGGGTTTTATTTGTGTTTCTATCATCAGGCTTTAAGTCAAGTCAAGTCAGTGCTTATCATGTAAGTGCTGTGGATATAAAGGATGGCAAAAAAAAGTTTCTACTCACTACAGGGCTTATGGTCTAATAGGGTAGACAACATGTAAACAACATGCAAAGCATTTTCCTGAGGTGTGGAGAAGGAAGGTCACCGTGGTTTGCCACTTTGTCAGTACTCCAATTTTCTCTAGTAGCATTATAAGGCTTAGGACAGTCTGCTTTTTGGAGACTGTCAGTGCTACTGGGATTAGGATTGGAATGAGAAATAAAAATGGCAAGTGGGATTTATTTTTGTTCCAGGGTAGGGTGGAGTTCTAGAACTTGTAGTGGGGAAACCCCTTCACTGATGGAGAACTGTAACCTCCCTTTAGTTTATATTCTTAGAGGGTTTCCTGGAGTCCTTAGAGGTTAAATGAGTTGTCTGTTGTCACAGTCAGTATGTGTCAGAGGTAAAATTTGAACCTGGATCTCCCTGATTCCAAGGGCAGCCTTCTGTTATGTTGTGCTGCCTCTTGAGATCACTATATAATTCGAATGACTGTGTCTTTCAGTTTAGTATCATAGGTGTAGGGCTGGACTTGGTGGCAGGAAGACTGAGGTTCCAATCCTACCTCCGACATTTAACAACTACATGACTCTGGGCAAGTTGTTTAACCTCTCAAAGCTTCAGTTTCTGTATCTGTGAAATTAAGAGTTAGAACTCTTTGTTCTATAATGTCCTTTCTGGCTCTAGACCTTGTGATTTTATTTAATTTCCCCAAGTTCTTAGGTAAGACAATTCTTTTTTTTTTTGCTTTTTGGAGGAGGGAAGGCAGGGAGGGCAGTGACTTACCTAAGGTCACATGGCTAGTAAGTGTTAAGTGTCTGAGGTCAGATTTTAACTCAGGTCCTCCTGACTCCAGGGCCATTGCTCTATTCACTGCACCACGAGACAATTCTTTAATACATAAAGTCACAGAAGTGTTGGGGTTTATGTTGGTAATAGAGTTTGTTCCCTGGGAATTGACTATACCAATGAAATCTTGTCTGCATACTAAAACAAACAAATAAAAGTCCACGTTGCTTAATATAACCTGAATAGCAATGTGAGCTTGACAACCCAAAGAACCAATGAATTCAATTTAGAAGTTGTACAAACTGAAGCATTATGGTCTTTAAAAAACAAACAAACACAATAGGTTTTTAGTTGTTCCTGTTTCAGCTGCTTGGGCTGGTGTCATGTATACACAATCATCCTTTAAGCTTATCCTTTAACTGCCTCATTTTGTTCTGTACCAGCAGCCAGGTCAGTTAAGCTGCTGTGGAAGGGGGCCCACTGAGGCCCAGGTGGGGGACTGACAGCCTCTTGGTTCCTGGAGGCCTCAACTCGGCCACCATCGCTGCTGCTGTTGTTATTGGGAGGCTGGAGCCACATGTTTTACTAGGCTCTCTTGTGTATTAATGCCCCCCCAGATTCTCCAGTGATGGAGGGGCAATTAGTCTTTGTCTGAGCACAAAGAAGGAGCTTGACCCTTGCCCGGGGTTGATTGCCATATGAAACTCTTGTATCTACTTACCTAAGGCCTTCTCTGAGGAAACAGCATCTTGCCTCCTGCACCTGCCTTCATCTTTTCTCCTTTGGAGCTGTTTTTGTCTAATATGCTATCCAACTCAGAGCAAATCTGGCAAAGGGAGCTATCAGCCACTCAAGTCAAGACTTCCTTTTATTTGACTTGAATCCCTTAATCTGGCTTTTAGAGAATTCCTGGGCCAAAAAGCAAAAGGCAGAGAAGCTGCTTTCCTTGTGAATTGAGAATTTATGTCTCTATATCTACCCACACATATGTTGGGGGTTTTTTTGGCTTTTGTTTTTCTGATCTGCGCATGTGAGGTGTCAAAACTCCCTTCACCAATGTATATCACCACCTGTTTTGAAATTTACAATCTTAGTTTCTTGGCAGCACTAGAACTGAAAAGTGCAGTGACTTGTGTGTGTTCATACAGCTAGTATGTGTAAGAGGCACAAGTTGATTCTGAATCTTCCCTATTTCATGGCTAGCACTCCATCTACTCTAAGAGGCTTCCTCTTGCAAATAAGATCTAGAAATATAAAATATATATCTGTAACATTGCAGTAAAATACCAGAATGCTATCTGGATGTAACCCCCCCCCAAAAAACAACACAAGATGTGACCAAAAATGGATGTAGCTGGTTTTATATCAGTTAGATTAGAGCTTTGACAGCTAAGTGAGTAGTATCTCCTTCAAAGTTGTCTCCGTAAAAGGGAATGTGCTAAGTCCAGCAAAGCTGCTATTGTTCAAACTGTGTTTAGAACACATCTTTGGGAAATGCCTTCAGAGTCAGAGTACTTACAATCTGGGGTATATGGGGTGTTCAGGAAGGACTTGCACCTCTGATGTGAGGGCTTACCTAACCCTTTTCAGGACTGATTATCTATCTTTGGTGTCTGTCTACCTGGAATACAACTGTCATATGTGGCTCTAAGAAGCTGTTTCATGTGCAGCGGCCACATCCCAGTAAACAGAGACAGGTTAAACCCCTTTGAGGGTAATTGACAGGTCTCAAACCCATGGTGAGTCAAGGGGTGTCTACCCCAAGCATGTGAAGACTTACCCTGGTGGAATGGGTGGACAAGAATAATTTGTTCCAAGGGCCATGCAAGTGACTGGAGCAGAAGGTGTGAAGCTTGTTTAGATACCAAAGACACCAAGATCATCTCCCCATCTAAAGCCAACACCAGTCATCCTTACTTTGGTTTTGCCACTGGACTTTGATGACTCTGGAAGAGAGAGGAAGACTGATGACTGTGCAATTTTGCCTCACTTAAATCCAATTGATACACAAGTCAAAAGAGAATCCCATGATATCATTGGCCCCCTTCAAAAATGAAAGACAGATGGCAGCAACAACAATTTATAATCTGGATGGCCTCTTTGGGTCTCTGTTTCCTCTTCTGTAAAAAGGGTTGTACTTGATTCCCAGACTTGTCCAGCCACATATTGCCTCACTCAGGCCCTTACCTCTACTCCTTCTCTGCAAAATTGGACTCTGCTTGCGGAATCAACCTTGCCTTTGATAGGTCAGCTTTGGCCTTCTCGTGCTCCATTCTAGGACTCCACAGAGCTTCAGAACATTTCTAGCCATGCCCCCAGTGAGTATACTACTCCGCCCCCTTTCTCTTTCCAGCTGCTCTTCACCTACTGTCAAACCCAATTAGAATGTCAACTCTTTGAGAGCAGGAACGGTTCTTTCCTTCATTTGTGTCTTCCAGTGCTTAGAACAATGCCTAGCACATAATACGCATTTAATAAATGCTGTATTTATTTAAATCTATGATCCTAAGAGCTTTCTTTTCCAGGCTTGATTCTGTTTTTTTCCAGTGATGAAATCTCCTCTCAGAGGATGAAGATTTGCTGCTGTTGAAGACAGTGAAAAGAACATGCCTTAGGCTCTTAAGGTAATTCCCAAAGGGTGAATCTCTGACGTTTTGAGCCCTGGCAGCATCATTAGTATCTTCGACTACTTCCCAAAGGGACAATTTGGATGAATTTGTTCTGGTTCATTGCTTTGTAGGCCCAATTCATGTTTCTTGGGACTGTTAAAGGTGAAATAATACCCTAGAGAGCACATAGTCCAACACTTCGATTTTACAGATAATGATATTGGTAGGAATATATATTTTATCAGGTTTATAAATTCAATCAAATATCATAAATATTGATTTTTAATCTGTTAGGTTTTAAATTTAATGCATGCTGGCAAAATATAGCCACCTGTCGAGGAAAAATATTGACTATTGATATAAAAACCTCACAACCATTGAAACAGCTTTCTTAGTTGATTATTTGCACAAACCATAAATTATTAGCAAAAAAATTATTTGCACAGCTGGATTTTTTTTTTGCATATGATCCATCATGCTGATTTGAAAACATTCTAGCTTCTGAGATTTTCCTTGTCACCTCTGCTGGTGAAATGACTTACAGCAATGACCAAAAGACATGTGATCATGTAATACTTCTGCTCAGTAAGTAATGAGTGAAGAAGTGTAAGTAAGCCCATGAAAAAGATCACATTTGGTTCTAGGAGCTATGAGAGAGGATTCTCATCAAGTACTGCATTATGGACGTGACATTTGATTAGAGTTATTTGAGATGCCTGGCAAACCCAAACCTTACCTTCCTCTCTGTACTCAGTTTATGTTTACCTAGCTTTGCTAAGCTTATTTCTTTCACAGATATAATTTTGTCTTTCTTTCATTATGTTGAAGAAAAGAGAGTCAAGATCCAAATGACCAAAGGAATTGCAAACTTCTTTTAATATGCAAATTATTTGAAAATATTAAGCCAATTAATCAAAAAGCATTGGTTATGTACCTCCTACCAGACATTGTGCTGGGTGTTGTTCATATGTCTATGAAAATAGGGATCTGCAAATATCTAAAACTTGTGTCTGATAAAGCCATGAAGTTTTGATTTGACAAAATGATAAGGTTTGTACCTTTTATCAATATGGGGAATTTCCAGCATAGGAGCTGCTTCTGCCCACACAAACCCCTCAACTCCCCTTAATTTCATAATCTTAGATATTTGCCTAGGGTTCTTTGAGATTATGAGATTTGAATCCAGATGTTCCTGACTCCAAGGCCAGTCTTCAATACTATGCTGTCTCAATTGTTTTTAGTTGCATGGAGAAAAAGAAGAATCAAACAAATACAAGATACTTAGGGAGTGAAGGAGCTGGCACTTGGGGGAAATCAGGGAAAAGCTTCATGAAGAAGGTGGTGCTTCTTGAAGGAAGAGCTAAGAGTTCCAAACCAAACCAAACCAAAACCAAAGAAGTGGCCAAATGTAGCATTTGTTCTAAATGGTGCAGGCAGTCTTTGACTTAGAGCATGCACATTAAGAGTTTGTAAACAGGGGTGGCTAGGTGGCACAGTGAGTAGAGCACCGGCCCTGGAGTCAGGAGGACCTGAGTTCAAATCTGGACCCAGACACTTAATACTTACTAACCGTGTGACCTTGGGCAAGTCAATTAACCCCATTTGCCCTGCCTTCCCCCCTCCAAAAAGCAAAAGAAAAGGGAGTTTGTAAACAATTACAACCATGTTGCTGCCTTCCTAAATTTCAGTCAGGCAGTCTGTCTCCTGATGTGCTTTCTTTCACCCTTAAACTGGACCCACAATCCTGCCCTTTCGAAAGGACCTAAAGGTCATACAGTCTAATTGCTTCAATTTAGACTTGAGGAAACTGAAGACTCAGAGAGGTTAAGTGACTTGGCCAAAGATACACAGGTAGTGAGAGACAGATATGATATATGAATGCAAATCTTCTTGAAATCCACACTCTTTCTATTGTATCACACTAGTCCAACCTCTTCATTTTATCAGAGTTTTAACATCTTTCAGAGTGGTTTTTCTCTAAAATGTTGTCATTGTATAAATTCTTCTAGTCCTGTTCATATCACTGTGCATCACTTTTCGGTTTCCTCTGACATTGCCATTTCATCATTTCTTATGGCATAATAATATTCTCTTCCCTGCAAGTACTACAATTTTTTTAGCTGTTCCTCAATAGATGGGCACCACCTTAGTTTCCAGTTTTGGGATACCATGAAAAGAACTGCTATAGATATTTTTTTGTTACATATTGCTCCTTTTTATCTTTAAAAAATCTTTTTGGAGTATAAGCCTAGTAGTGGTATTGGTGGGTCAAATGTGTGCAGTATAACAACTTTGGGAGCATAGTTTCAAATTGCGTTCCAGAGTAACTAGACTAATCAGTTCACAACTTGGCCAAGAGTGCCTGTTTTCCAGCAACCCCTCCAACATTTGTGTCATGCAAATTGGAGTAGAGTTCATGTGAATGGCATGAACCAACATTAGCATAGGTCAAGATACTTTAGCGATGTAGCCAAGCCCAATATAGGAGGACAGATGGACAAGGATTCAGTTAGGGATAGGGTCAGATGTGACCTCTCTCACCCCCACCATCCCATGGGGCAGCACGCATCGCTGTGGGCTGGATGTGCAGTGAGGTGTGTGCTCTGGTTGAAGGTCCAAAGCCATTAAGGGGCTTTGGGCTTACCTAGGATTTTCAGGCAAAAAGTCCGCAGTGGCAGATGTGGTCAAGGAACATTGGCCAGTAGCAAAGGGAGTTCTTTAAAATTAACGAGGAAGGCATATTCTAGCTGTGCCAGAGCTTGAAGCACAGAATTCCTCAGGATGAAGAAGGTGGAATTATAACTTCCATATCATTAAGCTTTCAAAAGTTTCAGCAGCTCATTCTAACTAGACCTTATTGGGCTAAGCCTTAATTGTACCAGCATTATGTAATAGGAAGCAAACCCTGAAGAGTGGGGATATTCAGTTTGTCTTTTTCCTCTTGTCATTTTTGCCAGTCTCATCAGTATGAGGTGGAATCTCAAAGTGAACGTACAATTTCTAAAGTGATTTTCCTAAAGCATAGTTCTGACCATTGTCGATGCCCTCCTCAGTAAACTCCCATAGCTCCTTATTGTCTCTCGGGTGTAATGTGGACTCTTCTGTTTTGCTTTGAAAGCCCTTCAGAGCTCTACCTATCTTTCCATCTTTATTATATATCACTCCCCTTTCCACACTCTGGGATCCACTCAAACTGGACCCTCTCTGTTCCTCACTCACCACTATATCTCCCATCTTTAGGTCTTTGTACTAGTCACACCACATACCTTTCCCCCCTCATCTCTCAGCATCCCACTTTCTCTTCCAAACTCAGCTCAGACACCACCTTCTACATGAATGCTTTTTTGACACTCACAGACTACTTTGGCTGTATTTTATATGTACTTGTATATGTAAATGTTGTCTTCCCTGTTTGTAACCTCCTTGAGGGCAGGGACTGCTTCATCTTTATAACCTTAGTATTTCACACACACCAAATATTTATTGAGTGATTTCAACATATATTTCTTGCATACTATGTGCTAGGCAGTGTGCTAAGGGCTGGGCTACAAAGACAAAGGATGACAGAATGACTCCTTACTCTCAAGGAGTTTATATACTATTGGATGTGGGGGTGGTGGGAGGGGCCAGGGAAAGAAAGGGACAATACTTTGACAGGTAAGGAATTACTTACTTAGACAAAATAAGTACTGAGTAGTCTTTGGGGGGAGAAATGCAAGTGGATAGGGCAGGGGAGTGCTGATACTGTCAGGAATCATAAAAGACCTTTTTAGGAGGTGGGATTTCAGTTGAACCTTGTAAACAACTGAAGATTCTAAGTGATATGGATGAGGAGGGAGTATATTCCAGGCACAGGCAATAGATAGCCAGTGCAAAGGTATGGAAATAGATAGATTTGCATGCATGAGGAACAATAAGTAGCTAGTTTGTTTGGTATAGAGAGTGTGCAGTGTGGGGGGTAATCCAAAATCAGATTACAAAGAAGTGGGAGCCATATTTCGAAGGACTTCAAATGCCTGAAGTGTTTTGAGCATGGGGGTTCCATGTTCAGACTTCTGCTTTAGGGATTTCATTTTGACAGCTGTGTGGAGAGTTCAGGGAAGGACTAGATTTAGGGAGACAAATCAGGAGGCTATTTTGAGATAGCTGCTATAGAGTAGATAGTGAACAAAGTACTGGACGTGAAGGTAGAAGAAGTTTTGAATTCTAATCCAGCCTCAGATACTTCCTAGCTGTGTGACCCTGGGCAAGTCATTTAACCTTTCTCATCCTTAGATTCCTCATCTGTAACAGGGATAATAGGCCCTACTTTCTAGAATAGATGCGAGGATAAAAAATGGTTTGCAAACCTTAAAGTGCTATAGAAATGCTAGTTATTTTTATTCTTCTTCTTATTGCAATAGTTTTGGTAAGAAGTGGGGAAAAAATGACCTAGGGTAGTAGCCAGCCATTTGAGTGCAGAGAAAAGAGTTGCATGTGTGACCTCTCCTCTTCTTGTCTGGGCTTGGGGGCCTCCAATAGAGCTGCTAGCCTTGGGAACATCCCACACAAGTAGTAGCCAGTGTTCTTCCTTCTTCATGGGTGCCTTTTTAATTCAGTTCACTTGAACAGATACTTAGCATTTTCTCTTCAAGCCTCTGTATCAGGGGAAATTGAAGAGAGTCCCCAGGATGTTGGATGAACATATTCTAACAGATTTGTGGAAGGATATAAGAAAAGAATCACTCTAAGATAGACAACCATTAATGGAACTTTGGTCTGCTTTGTTCAAGGGAATATACCCCTGTCACTGGAATCACAAATCAGCTGGAGTATTTTTCAGGACTTCTTCTGTGCATGGCATGTCTCTGCCCTAATTTACACCATAATCCTAGACCAGGCTGGCACAACGTGCAGCCTGCAAGCCACTTACGGCCCTTGTGGCCACTTGTAGCATGCCAAAGGATTTCGGGAGGTCTGTGAAAAATGTAGAGGAAACATCCTTTGTATGTAGTCTTCAGAAATCCTCTAGCGCCTAGACAGATATGATAAACAGCAGTTCCTAAATGTTGCTCTCTCCAGAGTAGTATGGACAAGTCCCCTGTGTGGCCAAACTAGCAACCTCAAAATGCCTCCCCCCACACACACATACACATACCCCATGCCATTTGTCTGGGAGAAAAACCATTCTGGGGTAATTTTCTTGGAATATAATTAATCGCTAGTCCAATTAGTTGATTAGATGAGCTGAATTTACCTGGAAGTCAGGAAGAACCTGACTCTGAGAGGATGAATTGTGGAACAAGTGGGAGCAATTGATAAGGTTGGGGCAGGCACCAAATGTAGGCTACGGCTAATGGAGATAAGGTCCAAGTGGAGCCACCCAGTGGCGACTATATGCTGTGGACAATGGAAAATTAAGGACAACAGAGCCCAAGGTCTGAGCTTTCATGAATTCTTGTGCAGTTTTGGGTGTTAAATGACACACATCAACACAGAAGGGCAAACCTAGTTATTTATTTTGACTAAAAGAACCTCAAAAAGTCACTTAAAGAAGGAAACCTTTGGTGACTCACATTGCCTTAGAGGGACAAAAAGTAGGTGGGGGAAAATAGGACTTTCAGGAAAACCTTACCACTACCCTATGTGGTATGGAAATCCATTTTCTTCCATCTTCAAACTCATTTCACTCAAATCTGGAGGCTAGCTTCTCTCCAAAGCAGCCTTTTGCTACCAGATCCCTGTTAGACATTCTGCAAACAGGCCTTAGCCCTAGGGCTGAAATTGACTACACATGCCTCTGTACATTAGATGTCTATTAGATTTTCCCCTCAAACCCTCCTCTCTTCTGAACTCCCTTGTTACTGTTGAGAGAACCACCATCCTCCCAGTTACCCAACATTCCTCACTCTTTCTCATCCATTATACCCAATCTGTTGCCAAGGATTGCAGAATTTACCTTCCTGCTATCTTTGGAATACGTCCCCTTCTTTCCTCTGACCCTTGCCACCACCCTGTTGCAGGACTTTGTCAACTCACACCTGCAGCACTGAAGTAGTCTGCTTATTGGTCTCCTTACCACAAGTCTCCCCCACTTAGCAGTCAAAGTGGTTTTCCTAAAGCACAGGTCTGACTGTGTCCCCTTGCTCCCCACTCAGTGAAATCCAGTAGCTTCCTATCACCTCTGTGATCAAATAGAAAATCCTCTGTTTGGCATTCAAAGACCTTCATAACCTGTCCTCCCCTTTCTGGTCTTCTTAAACCTTCCCCCTTTCAGTGTACTGTGCAATCCAGTGACCCTGGATTCCTTGTTCTTCCTCAAATAAGACTCCATCTCCTGACTCTCCCAGCTTATTGTTAGTGCAACCAGACTAAGTATAAGAAAAAGTCAAACAATATCACATGGAAATGAAATTACACTTTTCTTTCCAGCTAAAGAAGTAAATGTAGGAAACTTTGAGAGAGCTCTTCTCAAAAATAACAAAATGCAGGAGTGGCATCCTTACAGAAAATTCTGTAATTATAGACACCATAACCCCAAGGACCTTTATGCTCTCAATGACATCACATTGCTGACTAGCTCTTTTTTCTTTTGCCAGGAAAAAAGAAACAAGGTACCTTCCAGTTGTCACTAGAAAGATGATTTTTTAAAAATACTAGAAAGGCAACAAAATAGCTCATCTCTGATTTAATTCAAAAGCAGCCAGACCAATTTGCTAGATTGCCCAAAGCTACTGGCAGCTGAGGGGAGCAGTCCCAAGGGACTTGGCTACCAAGCTGCCTTGAAGCTCCTGAGCCAAGCAGAATCCTGGGAAGGATTTGCCTTTAATAGAACATAAGGATGTCGAGTCATTGAAAATCACTTGGTCAGTACTTTAGACTTCTCTGTGCTGTGGGTTTTAAGAAGCTTAGGTGGTTAGAATGTGAGACTTGGAGTCAGGAAGACCTGAGTTATCAGCTGTGTGATCCTGCGCAGATCACTAAACCTCTTTCAGCCTCAGTTCCTCATCAGTAAAATGGGAATAAAAATAGTACCTACACACAGACTCACAGACTTGTCTTGAAGATCAAATGGGTTTAATATACATAACATGTAAAGTGCTCTACAAACCTTATTAAACCACCACATAAGTGCTGGCTATTATTATAGTTTTTAATATTGATAAGATAAACTACTAAATTTGGCAGCTGTGTCCTAATTCTCCCTCTGTCTTTCTTTGTCTCTTCTTTCTCTCCCTCCCTCCCCCTCTGTCCCTTCCCCCAATCCCTTTGAGTTAGCCTGTCTTGGTTGTGACCAAGCTTGATGAGGATTTCAGCCTCTTCATGATTTTGACTACTATTTTTTACATCTTATTCTTCCCCTTTTCCTCATTATCTTACTTAAACTTGTCTCTCTATACTTTCTGCTCCTTCTTATACCCTTTGAATGTATGTTTCTGGTTCACTACCCAACTACTAACTTGTTCTATTGATCTGCCAGTGGAGCATCTGCTGACTGTTAACCCCTTACCTTCCGTTTCTTTTTGGGAGCATTTATTTCTTTAAGATTGAAAGTATTTTAAATACTTGAAAGTATTTTAAATTAATAGTGTATTAAAAATGTATAGCTGTAAGTCTCGTGTGTGTGTGTGTGTGTGTGTGTGTGTGTGTGTTTGCAAAGCAAATTCCTGTCATCTGAATCTCAGGCAGAGCTCACACCCTATAGTTTAGATTTAGAACTTGTGACCAGGGTACTATCATCACCTAGTAACAGTGTACTTAGATTATGGGTTCTCTTTTTTGTGTGGGGTGAATAAACCTCTTTTAAACATAAAAATTGTAAATGCAAAAATAAATCCATGAAGTGATAGTATATATCATAATGACATTGTCAGAAGGATTTTTATATTTCTCCCACTTTTTTCTGATTTGAGTTGCCAGATGTTACATGACACGGAAACCTTTAATCTTTTAAAAGGTAAAAATCATGTTTATTGTGAGCAATTAAAAACTGGCAGTATTTCAGAAACACTCTAGTCCTATATACCTTGTTTTAAGATGAGGTAGCAGCCATTTCAATTAAACATTAATTGAGCTATGAAGCTTATATGAAGAATATGAACTATTCCCTTGGAGGATCTCATTATTATGCAGAGCTCCTTTTACAAAACTCCACCCCTTTTTGAGACAGCTTTCTATCCTCCCACACTTAGGGTCCGAGAGATAATAGACTTAGAGCTGAAAAGACCTTAGCCATCATCTAGTACAATCCCCTCATTTTTCAGAGGAGGAAACTGAGGCGTCCCAGAAAGGTTAAGTGACTTGGTTTAGGTCACCCTGGTAGTAAGTGGTAGAGCTGAACACAGGTCTTCTGATACTAAATCCACCACTCTTTCCCCCGCACTGAACTGGATGTTGTTTCCTGAGACTTGGCAAGTAATTTGATAATCATTTTTTTTGCAGACAGACCAGACCTATACAGTGAATGATCCATACATCCATTAGCTGGATTCACCACTGGCCATTATGCCTTTAACAAAAGCAGATGTAATTTAACCATTCTGAAATAATTGCGCTACACACTTTTACCTTTAGGGAGACTACATTTCTGCCTTTGCCATTAGTGTGTTTGAGACAAATAATGCATTCTATTCTACTTACTGTGCCTGTAACAGATTTGAGCTGGGAAGTAATCTTTGCTGTGAATGGCAATTATTTTTAGTCATTGTAAAAGCACTTTTATGCTCTCTCTTAAAGCCAGGGTATATCAGAACTAGAAAGGACAGTAGCAATCATCTAACCTCCCCTCCCATTTTTTACATAGGCAGAAACCGAGGCTCTGGATGTGGTAGGGACTTGTGTAAAGTCATATAGTAAATCCCTTACATTTGAGTTTTGTATCAGCTATGTGTGGCTTGTTTGTATTGTGTGAAATAGAAGAGACAGGATGGCATAATGGACAGGTCTAGGGCCCTAGAGTCAAAAGGCCCCAACCCTGACTCTATCTTTGTGGATAAATCACTACTTACATTCTTTGAACTTCAGTTTCTTTACCTTATTTTAAAATATATATATATATATATATATATATATATATATATATATATATGCATGGATGTATATAATATTTATTTATTTATTTTTAGTTTTCAACTTCCATAAGATTTTGAGTTTTAAATTTCCCCCCCTCTTTCTCCTTCCCCCTCCCCAACACAGCATGCAATCTGATATAGGCTCTACTTATACATTCATATTAAACATGTTTTCGCATTAGTCATGATGTAAAGAAGAATTAGAACTAATGGAAGGAACCACAAAAAAGAAGGAACAAAACAAAACAGCAAAAGAAAAGGGGGGCAAATAGTATGCTTCCATCTGCATTCAGACTCCCAAATTCTTTCCTTGGAGTTACCTTAGATCCTGGAGAAGAGCTGATTCTGTCAAGGTCAATCATCGTACAATGTGGCTGTTACTGTGTGCAATGTTCTCCTGGTTCTGCTCATTTCAGTCAGCATAAGTTCATATGAGTAATTCCAGGTTTTTCTGAAGTCTGCCTGCTCATCATTTCTTATAGAAAAATAATATTCCATTATAATAATATACCACAACTTGTTCAGCCATTCCCTAATTACGGACATTCCCTCAATTGCCGATTATTTGCCACCACAAAAAGAGCTGCTATAAATATTTTTGTACAAGCAGGTCCTGTTCCCTTTTTTATGATCTCTTTGAAACACAGAATTAGAAGTGGTATTACTGGGTCAAAGGGTATGCATAATTTTATAGCAGTTGGGCATAATTCCAAATTGCTCTCTAGAACTACCAACAATGCATTAGTGTTCCAATTTTCTCACATCTTCTCCTACATTTATCATTTTCCTGTTTTGTCATGTTAGCCAATCTGATAGTTGTGGTGTAGTACCTCAGAATTGTTTAGATTTGCATTTCTCTAATCAATAGTGATTTAGAGCATTTTTTATATGACTATAGATGGCTTTAATTTTTTCCTCTGAAAATTGCCTCTTCATATCCTTAAACCATTTATCAATTAGGGAATGACTTGTATTCTTATAAATTTGACTCAGTTCTCTATACATTTTAGAAATGAGGCCTTTTGGACGGCTAGGTGGCGCAGTGAATAGAGCACTGGCCCTGGAGTCAGGAGGACCTGAGTTCAAATCCAGCCTCAGACACTTAATACTTATTAGTTGGGTGACCTTGGGCAAGTCACTTAACCCCAATTACCCTGCCCTCCCCCCTCCAAAAAAAGCAAAAAAAAAAGAAACGAGGCCTTTATCAGAGACACTGGCTGTAAAAGTTGTTTGCCAACTTTCTGCTTCCCTTCTAATCTTGGTTGCATTGGCTTTGTTTGTGCAAAAACTTTTCAATTTAGTGTACTATCTGTGTCTTTCTCTCCATCCTATTCCCTCTCCTGCATTTGTGCTTTTCTTTCTCCTTTCTCCATTTTCCTCCTCATTAGAGTTTTGCTTTCAACCACTACCTCCCCCAGCATGCCCTCCCTTCTTTCAGCCCCCTCCCTTTTCTTCTTTACCTTACTACTTCTTCCCTTACTTCTCTCCACTCCCTCCCTTTTCTTTCCCCTTTCCCCTACTACTTCCTATAGGGTAAGTTAGATTTCTATACCTGATTATGTTATTTCCTTTTTGAGCCAAATCTGATGAGAGTAAGGTTCAAACAATGCTCATCTCCCTCCCTTCTTTAACTCTATTGTGCCTTTTTATGTGATGTAATTTAACCTTGTCTGTCTCCTCCTTTTGTCTTCTCCCAGCACAATCCCTTTTCACCACTTAGATTTTTTTTATCATCACATCAATGTCAACTTATACCCTCTGTCTATGTAATACCCCTTGTAAATGGCTTAATAACAGTACAGCTCTCAAGAATTATAAGTGTCATCTTCCCTTGTAGGGATATAAATAGTTTGTCCTTATTAATAACATGTTATTTTTTTCTTTCCTTTTTACCTTTTTATGCCTTTCCTGAGTCTTGTATTTGAAGATCAAATTTTCTGTTGAGCTCTGGTCTTTTCAGCAGGAAGGTTTGGAAATCTCCTATTTCATTAAATATCCATCTCCTACCCCAAAAGATTACACTCAGTTTTACTGGGTGGTTGATCCTTGGTTTTAATCAAAGCTCCTTTGCCTTATGGAATATCGTATTCTACACCCTCCAGTATTTAAATGTAAAAGCTGCAAAGTCCTACGTAATCCTGACTGTGGTTCAATGATATTTAAATTTTTTCTTTCTGGCTGCTTGCAGTGTTTTCTCTATGACCTGGTAATTTTAGAATTTGGCTACAATATTCCTTGATGTTTTCAATTTGGGATCTCTTTCTGGAGGTGTTGGTGGATTTTTTTTTAAAGCAATCGGGGTTAAGTAACTTGCTCAAGGTTACACAGCTAGTTATTTCTGGGTGTGGTGCTGAGGATCTGAGCCCAGGATTCGATCTCCAGGTTTTTCCCACACTGGAGCCAGTGCTCTTACTTGCTGTGCTACCTGGCCACCCCTGATTGGTGGATTCTTTTGATGACTATTTTACCTTCTGGTTCTAGAACCTCAGGGCAGTTTTCCTTGATGATTTCCTAAAAGATGCTGTCTAGGCTCTTTTATCATGGTGGTTTTCAGTTAGACCAGTAATTTTTAAACTGAATCTCCTGGATCTATCTTCCAGGTTAGTTGTTTTATCAGTGAGGTATTTTATATAGTCTTCTGTTTTTTTGTCATTCTTTTGTTTCTTTTTGACTGATTTTTGATATCTCATAGAGTCATTAACTTCCACTTACCCAATTCTAATTTTTAATGAATTGTTTTTTTCTATTAGATTTTGTATCTCCTTTTCCATTTGGCCTTTTTTATTTTTTTAAATGCTTTATTAACTTCTGATTTACATAATTTGTTTCCACCAGATTTTGAGTTACAAATTTTCTCCCTGTTTTTCCCCTACCCACCGCCTGAAAATAGCAGTCCCACAGGATATCCCTCCTACAATCTGCTCTCTCCAATATTTTCTCCCATACCCCTTTTGACTTTCCCAGTGGATCTCTATGCCTTAGTGCCTGTATATCTTATTTGCCAATTACATGTAAAATAGTATTAATAATAGTATACACATACATACATATATATATACATATATATTTGAATATTTGATTTTAAAACTTTCAATTCCAGATTCATTCCCTTCCTTCCTCATCACCCACCCTTACTGGGAATATAAGCAGTTCAGTATAGGTTGTACATGTGTGGCTAATGCAAAACAATAACATAGTAGATATATTGTAAAAGACTGACTATATTTCCCTCCCTCCTATCCCACCTCCCACTTGTTCTATTCTCTACTTTGATCCCATCCCTTTTCAAAAGTGGGTGCTTCCAACTTTCCTCCCCTCCAGCCTACCCTCCCTTCCATCATCCCCCCTCTCATCCCCTTCCCCCACTACTCTCCTAGAGGGTGAGATACCCTATTTAGTGTGTATTTCATTCCCTCCTCAAGCCAAATTCAATGGGAATAAGGTTGACCCATTCCCTTTTGCCTTCCTATTCTTCCCCTCCATTGTAACCATTTTCCCTTGCCTCTTCTGTATGAGATAGTTTACCCCAATCTGTCTTTCCCCATCTCCTCTCATTATATTCCTCTCACCTCTTAATTTCACCTTTTAAATATCATGCCTTCCTATTAAATTGGTCCTGTGCTCTCTTTGTATACCTGTAAACATATATACACACATTCACATATGTATTCATATGCCCATATACCCTCATATATAGACATATATATATATATATATATATTTCTAATCCCTTCAAATACTGAGAAAAGTTTCATAAGTTACAATTATTGCATTGCTGAGAGGAGCCCAGTCTATTAAAGTTATTCGTCACAGATACAATGTGTGTGTAATTATGTACAAAATTCTCCTGGTTCTTCTCTCCTCACTTAGCATCAGTTTATATAAGTCTCTCCAGGTTATTATGAAGTTCTTCTGCTCCTCATTTCTTATAGCACAATGGTATTCCATTATATTCATATACCATAACTTGTTTGGCCATTCTGCAATTGATGGGCATCCCCTTGATTTCCAATTCTTTGCCACCACAAAAAGAGCTGCTATAAATATTTTTGTACATACGGGTCCCTTTTCCCACTTCTATGATCTCTTTGGAATACAGCCTTAGAAGTAGTTTTGCTGGGTCAAAGTGTATGCACTTTTTATAGCCTTTTGGGCATAGTTCCAGATTGCTTCCCTGAATGGTTGGATCAGTTCACAACTCTACCAACAATGCATTCCAGTTTTTCCACATCCTCTCCAGCATTTGTCATTTTCCTTTTTTGTCATCTTAGCCAATCTTACTGGTGAGATGTGGTACCTTAGAGTTGTTTTGATTTGTATTTCTCTAATCAGTAGTGATTTAGAGCATTTTTTCATATGCTTATATCTTTAATTTCTTCCTCTAAAAACTGCCTGTTCATATCCTTTGACTGTTTATCAGTTGGTAAATGACTTGTATTCTTATAGATTTGACTCAGTTTTCTGTATATTTTAGAAATGAGGGCTTTATTAGAGACACTGGTTATAAAAATTCTTTTCCAATTTTCTACTCCCCTCCTAATCTTGGTTACATTGGCTTTATTTGTATAAAACCTTTTCAATTTAATGTAGTCAAAATTATCCATTTTGCATTTTATAATGCTCTCTATCTCTTGTTTGGTCATAAAATCTTTACTTCTCTATAAATCTGACAGGTAAATTATTCCTTGCTTTCCCAGATTGCTTATAGTATCAGCCTTTATACCTAGATTGTGCACCCATTTAGACTTTATTATGGTACATGGTGTAAAATATTGGTCTATGACCAGTTTCTGCCATACAATTTTCCAGTTTTCCCAGCAGTTTTTGTCAAGTTCTTATACCAGAAGCTGGGGTCTTTGGGTTTGTCAAACAGTAGATTACTATAATCATTGACTGCTGTGTTTTGTGTACCTAATCTATTCCACTCATTCACTACTCTATTCCTCAGCCAGTACCAAGTAGTTTTGATGACTGTTGCTTTATAATACAGATTAAAATCTGGTATGGCTAGGCCACCTTCCCTAGCATTTCTTTTCATTAATTCCCTTGATATTCTGGACCTTTTTTTCTTCCAGATGAAATTCTACTTTTTAAAGAGTTGTTTTCTTCGGTGTATTTTTTTTTCCCATTTGACCAGTTGTATTTTTTAAAGACTTGTTTTCTTCAGTGTCCTTTTTTCCATTTGACCAATAGTATTTTTAAGAACTTGTTTTCTACAGTCAATTTTTGTCCTTCCTTTTCCAAGCTTTTTCCTAACTCACTTGCATACCTCTCATTTCTTTCCCCAATTTTTCTTCTACCTCTCTTACCGTGTTTCCCCGATAATAAGACCTATCCCGAAAATAAGCCCTCCCCTTGCTGTATAAGATTCCTCTAAAATAAGCCCTCCCCCGAAAATAAGCCCTATTGAGATCGCTACTGTAGTGAAGGTGATCCCCCGATGAAACGCATGCCGCGCTCCGAGCTGCATCCAATCAGAGCTGCAGCAGTGAGCGCGTCATCCTGTTCTTCCCCAGTGATTTGCTTATTGAATAAAGGTACATTTTTTTGTTCACATTTACCTGTTTATTAAAATTGCTGTCAATGTTCATTAAAATAAGCCCTCCCCTGAAAATAAGCCCTCTGGTGTTTTTCTCTCCAAAAAAATTAATAAGACAGTGTCTTATTATCGGGGAAACACGGTATTTGCCTTTTAAAAGCCTTCTTGAGCTCTTCAAAGGGGGCTTTGGGGGCTTGAGAACAGTTACTATTCCCCTTTGAGGTTTCAGATGTGAGTATATTAACAATGTTGTCCTCTTATGAATTTCTGCCTTGATCTTCCCTGTTCCCATGATAAGAATCTATATTCTTTGTCCGTTTCTACTTTTTGCTCATTGTGTTTGCTATTTCCCAGCTTCTAAAATTGAACTCTTCTCCTAGAGCGCAGCGGCACTGACCCAAGTTTGTTGTGTTGGGAACCTGGGACCTGGTTACTGGCTTTGTTTGCTGGGCAGTCAGGTGATAGAAGCTAGATGCTGTAGGGATGTGGCAGCTTACCTTGTGCTGAGCTGGGTTCAGCAACACTGGAGTTGTTGGGGTGGGGGTGGGGAGTGTGGCTCCTGGGGGATTCCTTCTCAACCAGGCTTTGCCCTTGAATATTTGACTGCTGGAGGATGTCTGCTGGCCTGGAGCTGTGCCTCCTGGAGCTGTGCTTCCTGGAGCTGTGCTTCCTGGAGTTGTATCAAAGTAATGGGAGATTTGGCTGCTGGAGAACACTGGCACAAGTGGCGGTTTTCTGATCTGGTGTCTTCCATTCCCCCTGCCTGTGCTGAGGTGCTTGGTGTGTGTGGGGGGGGTGGGGAGTCCTGGTATTGGTGCTTGCCTGTTTCACTACCTTGGGCATCAGGATCTCCCCCTGTTTTGCTGAGGTAGGGCTTGCTGGGATGCCTCCTGTCCTGTACTGCTTCCTTTCCCCCAGAGTGAGAGGGGCCTTTCCCATTAACCCACCAAACTTCCTGGGCTACAAGATAGCTGCACTCAGCTATTCCAGGTTTTTTCCTGGGGTGATATTTTCTGGACTTTCAATGGTCATCAAGGGAGGGTGAAGGCGACTTACTTCTTACTCTGCCATCTTGGCTCCTGGAAGCAGAACTCCTTCCTTTACCTTATAAAATGATTTAATTAATCAGTAAGCATTTATTAAGTATCTTATTGTCCAAGCACTGTGCTGGGTCCTAAAGCTCAAAAGATAAAAATGAAACAAATCCTTTCCTCAAGGGTCTTACTTTCTTTCAGAGGAGAAAACATACATACAGAATAAATATAAAGTGGTTAGTGAGAGTGAACATTGCATTTAGAGGGATAAGGAAAAGCTTGGAGATATTTGAGCTGTCTTGACAGAAATGACGAGACAATGCACTTCTAGGCTGCATTCATTTTATATTTCTTTGCCTTTAAAGACATGTTTTTTGATTTCTCATGGAATCATTACTTTCTATTTGACCAATTCTAACCTTTAAGGAGTTATTTTCTTCAATAAAGTTTTGCTTCAATAAATATTTGCTTCTCTATTCATAACTTTCTTACTTAGCTCTCATTCCTTTTTCCATTTTTTCCTCTATTACTCTTATTTGATTTTTAAAATTATTTTTTCTTCTTAGGTTTTTGTAGGAATTATTGTTTGGCTTGTGTCCAATATGCTTTTTTTTTTCTTTGAAGCTTTGTTTGTAGATGCTTTCGAATGATTTTTAAATTCTTTTTTTGGTCTCTTGCACTATTTCTTTGAGGAATTCTAATTGATTTTATGGGCAAGCCATTTTTGCTTGTCTTTTTCATATTTTGCTTTTTTGGTATTTTAGAATTATTCTCCTCTTCTGGGTTTGTGTCTTGCCTAGCACTGGTCTCATAATAGCTCTATCTTTTTTCTGGTTGATCATTATTCCAGTGTTCTGCTTTGGGCAACTTTCTATGTTCTATTCTGTACATTTAAAAAATGCTTGTTCCCGCTCTCCTTTTTTTTGGCATCACTATTGCCTACTCCTTAAAACCCTTTTCCCTTCCAATTAACAGAGAAAGAAAGAAAATAAACCTCTGTACCAAATAAACATAATCATTTAATATGAATCCACACAATGGTCATTTTCAAAAATGTTTCTCTTTTTCTTAATTTTCTATCTATTACTTCTCTAGTAGGAGGTGGGTAAATTGCTTCATTTTAGGTCCTCTGGAAGTATAGTTGGCTACTATTGCTTACAACTTTGCTGTCCTGGATCTTCTCACTTTTTTCTGTGTGAGGTCATACCACTGAATTTTCTGCCATCTTCTATTGGGCCATTTCTTATGGCACCACCCACCTTCAGAGGGAAGAAAAGAGGAGGCCACCATACCATTATGCTTCATGTATCTATTGCCATGAGTTTCCTGAATTGACTCCAGACTGGTGGGAATTGGAGGCGGAGACATAGGTATCATAACATTGTTCCCTGTGTGGGTCTGCCTGATCTTTTCAAGTCTACACCCTGGTCTCCAGCCTCCTGTGGGAAGAGAAGTCTTCCTGACTTTTGTCTCGCCACTGAACTTCAACAACTCTGGAAGAGGAGAGTGAGGCTGACCACTTTGTGCAACTCTGCCTCATTTAAATCCAATTCAAAGTCAAGTCAAGATATCACCCCATGATGTCATTGGTCCTCTTTGAAATGAAGGATGAAAAACAGTTTGATCTTCAAAGCAATGCTGGGAGGTAGGTGCTATTATTATCCCCATTTTTATAGTTGAAGAAACTGAGGCAGAGGTTAAGTGACTTGCCCAGGATCACACAGCTAGTAAGTGTCTGAGGCTGGATTTGAACTGGGGTCTTCCTGACTTCAGACCCTTTACTCTATTTACTGCATCACCAGCTGTTCTGATATAATAGCTAGCATTTATATAGTGCTTTTAGATTTACAAAACACTATGCAAATATTATCTCATTTGATTCTCACAACAACCCTGGGAGGTAGGTGCTCTTACTATCTTCATTTCTGTCTCCTGCCTTTCCTGACTACCTTCAAGTCCCAGGTGAAATCCTACCTTCTATAGGAAGTTTTTCACTTTTCCTCTTAATTTTGTTATCTTTCCTCTGTTGATTATTTCCTGTTTGTCCTTTTTTAAAGCATTTGTTTGTATAGTTTGCATGTTGTCTCTCCATTAGACTATGAATTTCTGAAGGACAGGGCACTGGTTTTTGCCTTTGTTTGTATCTTTTTCTGATAAGTTGGTGGCCTAACTGTTCACAGAAACCTGAGTTACCAATCTTTCTTGACTAATCTGCTACCTTTGATATATTTTTCTTTGCTTTTTGGAGGGCAATTGCGGTTAAGTGACTTGTCCAAGGTCACACGGCTAGTTTTTTTTTTCCCTTTGTGTTAAGTGTCTGAGGCCGAATTTGAACTCAGGTCCTCCTGACTCCAGGGCCAGTGTTCTATTCACTTTGCCACCTAGCCGCCCCTGCTACCTTTGATATTTTAGACTAATCTCTCCTCTGAGTTTTTTGGGATCTCTCCGGGTCACCACCTATACCACCTACTTATGTGGCTATTCCTTTTCAGTTTCTTTTGCTGGGTTATCATTCACAACATACCTTTTAGCTGTGGGTATTCCTCAGGGTTCTGTCCTAGACCCTCTGCATTTCTCCCTCAGTGCTGTCTCTGCTAATAGATTTCAACTTCAGCAGCTTACATGTTTAACAAGACCTTCTGTGTAGACGACTCTCAGATTTATATATCTAGCTCAGTCTTTCCTCTGACTTTCAGTTATGGTTCATGAGTTTTTCTTCACACACAAATCTGACCATGTAACTACCCTATTCAATGATCTCTAGTGGCTTCTTATGGCCGCTTAGGATAAAAAATAAAATGTCTGTTTAGCTTTTAAAGCCCTTTGAAACTTTGCCCCAACCTATTTTCCCACCTCTTTGGATATTACCCATCCTCCTTTATTTGCATTCAAGTCTGATTTGCATGTTCTCATTATCCCTCATTTGTGAAACTAAATCTGCAGTCTCTGTGACTTTTCACTGGCCATTTTCCATGCCTGGAATGTACTGCCTTCTTGCTTCTTTGCTTCAGAGAGTTCCTGTCTTCCATTAAGATGTAGCTTAGATATTTTCTTCTACATGAATCCTTTCTGGATCTGCCAACTGCTAGTGCCCTTCCCAAACTACTTTGCATTTAACTACCTTTTATTTATATGTATTTATTAACTTTGTATTTGCATTGTAAATATTTATATATTTATCTTCTTTGGACTTGTATCCCTAGTACCTACCACAGTGCCTAGCACCTAATAGTTGCTTAATAAATATTCCTTGACTGACCAAGGGATGTTCCCTACATCAGTAACAATAATATAAATACCATCACATAATTATAACTTTTTAATTAAAAAAATTCAGTTGCATGAAATGGAAAATTTTTTTCATGAACAAAAGCAATGAAGTTAGAATATGAACAGATAGTGTCAATTGGGAAAAAAAATCTTTTCCACCATATATCCCCACTAACATAAAAATATATGGAGTTAGCACAAATATATAAGGATAATGAATAAATGTTCCAAGGATATGGTGCTCTATTCACTGTGCCACCTAGCGGCCCCAAGTCCAAGCATTCTTAAAAACAATTTGGAATTATGCTAAGAGAGTGACTTAAATATCCATACCCTTCGATCAAAAGATCTGAATGCTTAATACCTCAAGGAATCCAGTGGCAAAAAGAAAGACCCCATATACTCTAAAATATTTGTAGCAGAATTTTGTAGTATCTGGGAATTGTAAATAAAGCAGTAGTTATCCATTGACCAGGGAATGGCTGATGTACCTCTTCATTTGCCACCTAATTGCACTCTTCTGGACTTCATTGCCATGCAGGATACTTTCATCTCTCCTTATCCTTCCTCCTTCTTCTCCCTTTAGGCCCTGCCCCACCTCCCATCTTAGTTTTGTGTGTTGTCTCCCCATATATGACTGTGAGCTCCTTAAGAACAGAAACTGTCTTTTGCCTTTTTTGCCCATCCCTTTGCACAGTGCTTAACACATAGTAGGTGCTTAATAAAGGTTTAGTGACTGACTAATGAATGTAATGTGATATTGCCCTGCTACACAAAATGATGAGCAAGATGAATACAGAGAAGCATATGAACTGAAGCAGAGAAGTAAGCAGAATCAGGAAAGAAATATACACAGTGACTATAGCAGCATCATGGAAAATAACAATAGAACATTTGACACTAAATGGTGTGAAATTATCATGACCAAGCTTGGCCTCACAGAAGATATATGAGAACTCCTCCCCCTTCTTTGAATAGGGACTGTGGGCATGGAAAACTATTTAATGTCAGACTTTCTCCCTTATTTTAGTTATACTGACCTTTTTCTTCTCTTTTTTTTTCTTTTTTTTAAATAAGGGATGCACTCTTGTAGGCAGAGGGGAGGGAGGAATATATTGGGAAATTTAAGTGATGTAAAAATGAAAGATTTCAATAATTTTAAAATATGTGCATTGATATCTTTTGTTTTTATGTCACCTAGGTTTTTCTTTGTATTACTCCTCCTTACCCCTCCCAGAGAACCATATTTTTTAACAGAGAATTTAAAAAAGAGAAAGAAGAGAACAAAATTCAATGAAATTGGTCAACACGTTACTAAAATGTGACATTATATGCTATGTTGCATATCCATGAGGGACCACTTCTCCCTAAACCCCTCCATGCAAAGGGGAAGATGTCTGCTGTTATATCTTCTTTGGGGACAGGACTGTAATTTGTAATTTTGTAGCATTTATCTTTGATTGTTTTGTTGTTCTTTCCATCTACATTGCTCTAGTCCTTGTGTGTTTTCCTGCCTCTGCTTATTTCACTCTACATCATTTCGAGAAGGTCTTTCCATACTTCTCTGTATTCATTATTTTTCTGTTTTATACAGCACAATGATATTCCATTCTTTTCATGTAGTATAGTTTGTTTTATCATTCTCTGATCGATGAGCATCTCCTTGTTTCTAATTCTTTGCTATCTCAAAAAAAAATACTGCTATAGATATTTTGTTGTATTATGAAACCTCTCTTTTGTCACTGATCCTTCTGGAGTATTTGCCTAGCAATAGAAGTCTCTGTGTCAAAGAGTCTGTTCATTTCAACTATTTTATTTGCATAGTTCCAAATTGCTTTCCAGAATGACTATACTAATTCACAGTTCCATCAACAATGCATTTCTGTGACTATCTTAACACAGCCATTCCCACATTGACCATTCCTTATCTTTTGTCATTTTGCAAATATACTGGATATGATGGGAAACCTTAGGGTGTGATAGTAATGGCAATTAAAGATTCCCCTGTATTGGCTTGGTTTTCAAACTGATTGTGTTAAAACCAAGCCAATACAGGGGAATCTTTAATTGCCATTACTATCACATAGGGTTATTTTGATTTGGATTTATCTTGTTTTTTATTTAGAGCATTGCTTCACATAGTTGTTAATTATTAATTTTCTGATGATGACTATTTGTTCATATTCTTCGGTCACTTACCTATTAAGAAATGGTTTGGGGGGGGCAGCTAGGTGGTGCAGTAAATAGAGCAACAGCCCTGGAGTCCAGAGGACCTAAATTCAAATCTGACCTCAGACACTTAACATTTACTAGCCATGTGACCTTGGGCAAGTCACTTAACACCAATAGGCCTGCCCTCCAAAAAGCAAAAAAAAAAAAGAAATGGTTTTTGGTCATATATTTCTTAGTTGTCTATGTATCTTGGATACCAAACTCTTCACTCTCAGTGCAACTCACTCTCTGGACTTCCTCTTCAGTTACTTTGGTTACCTCAGGGTGACTTTACTCTGTGTCCTGCTCTCTGGATTGGTGAATCCCTGGTTGAGATCCCTTTTTTGTGAAAGGCTCTAAACATACTACTTACTTCACTCCCATCTCAACCCACTCTGGAGGGATTAATTTTCCCACTAGTTGCCTTGTTCTCTCACCATTCCCCCCACTCCAATCCCTGCCCCATGAAGGTACCTTCCCCCAACCCTCTTTTTTAGCTCTATCTTATGTTTTGTCTTCCCCATTAGAATATAAGCACCTCCAGAGTAGAGATTGTATTGTTTTCTTATATTTGTAGCTCTAGCTTTTAGCACAATGTGTGGTACAGAGTAAATGCTTAATAAATGCTTTATCATTCTATCTTATCTGAAAAATTTGATACAAAAAAATTTTTCCAGTTCAACACTTCCTATCTTAGATAGCTTTTGTGTAAAAGCCTTTTGTTTTTATGTAATAAAAAATGTATTTTTATGCTCTGAATTTGTCAGTATTCTGTGGTTAAGAATTCATCTCCTACCCATAGCTTGAGAGGCCTGCTTCTTGTCATTTTGTGTGGTTTTTAATATTCAAGTTTTCTATCTACTTTGAATTTAACACTAAATATTGTGTAAGATGTTGGTCTAATCTTTATTTCTGCCAGACTGATGTCTTTTTTTCCAAGGAGTTTTTATCAAATACCCAGTTCTTTCCTAAGTAATTTATGTTCTCAGATTCATGGATCATTGAATTGTTGAGTTCCATTATTTGTGACTCTTTCTTTTCCATTCAATTGATCTTATTTTCTATTTTTAAAGTAATAGCAAATGGTTTTGATGTTTGATGCTTTATAATGTAAATGTTATCTCTCCTAAATATCTACCTTTTTCATTATTTCTCTTGACATCTCATTCTTTTTTGCTTTTTGTTTTGGAGGGCAATTGGGGCTAAGTGACTTGCCCTAAGTCACATGGCTAGTAAGTGTGTCAAGTGTCTGAGGTCGAATTTGAACCCAGGTCCTCCTGACTCCAGGGCCAGTAGTCTACTCACTGCGCCACCTAGCTACCTTGACATCTCATTCTTCTAAGAAGAATTTCAAAATCAGGACATTTGCCCATTTTAATCCTGGGGAAAGGTTTCCCATTCTCTTTAGTGTTCCAGATACCAATAACCTATTTAGTTAGATCCTCTGGTTCTTTTACTATCCTAGGATGTAGTTTGTTTGATACTGGTCAAGGTAACAAGGATTCAAAAAGAATTTATTAGGTGCTGGTGTGTTAAATGCTGGGAATAAAATTTCAATAAAAAAGAAAAACAATCCTTGACCTCAAGGAACTTATATTCTAATGAGGAATAAAATGAAGCTGAAAAGAGAGTGGAAGGAAGAGAAGGTATGTCCTACTGGAATGGTAGAGAAAGAAGGCCAGAGAAAAATAAAAAAAACCAAGAAAACAATATATATAATGATTATAAATAATTAACAAAGGGAAGACATTAGGTTAAGGAGAATTGAGAAACGTTTTTATAGGAGGTGGGACTTAGTTAAGACTTGAAAAAGGCAGAGATGAGGAGGGAGAGCATTCCAGGCATGAGGCATAGCAACTGAAGCTGCTCAGAGTCAGAAATAGAGTATCTGAGGGAGGAACAAAGAGGTTGCCCATGTCACACAAAGGGCATGGAGGGGAGTAAGGTGTAAGAAGATTGGATAAGTAGGAAAGGGGCAGGTTATGAAGGGTTTTCAGTGCTAAACAGAGGTTTTTATATTTCATCCTAGAGGTTAAAGGGAACCATTGGAGTTGACTGAATGGGAGGGAGTGATGATAGTCACACCTGCATTTTAGGAAGATCACTTTGACAAATGAATAGAGTATGGATGGGAGTGGGGAGAGGTTTGAGGCCAGAGTGGTGACAGTGCCAGAGGAGGGAAAGAAGAATATTTAGAGATGTTACAAAGGTTAAAATTATAGGACTTTAGGAAATGATTGGATATGGGGGGGGGGGTGAGAAAAACCAAGGAGTCATAGATGACATCTACAGTTTTAGCTTGGATGATTAGGAGGATGGTGGTACCCTGGATAGTAATTGGGGAGTTAGGAAGAGGGAAGGGTCTCAGAGGAAAGTGAGTTCAGTTTTGGATATATTGAGTTTAAGATGTCTACAGGACATCCAGTTCCAAATGTCTAAAAGGCAGTTAGAAAAGTCATACTGGAAATGATGAGCAGGCAGACTTCAGAAAAACCTGGAAAGACTTATATGAACTGATGCTGAGTGAGGGGAGCAGAACTAGGAGATCATTATATACAGTTACAGCCACTTTGTGCTATGACTAACTTTGATAGACTTGGCTCTTCTCAGCAATGCAAGGTTCTAAGACAACTCCAAAAGGCTCATGATGGAAAATGCTATCCACATCCAGAGAAAGAATTATGGAGCCTGAATGCAGATTGAAGCATACTATTTGTTATCTCTCTTTTTTTGTTTTGATTCTTCTTTCTTGTGGTTCATTTCATTGGTTTTAATTATTCTTTGCAACATGACTGATGTGAAAATATGTTTAATGTGAATGTATATGTAGAGCCTATATCAGAATGCATGCTGTCTTGGAGAGGGGGCAGGGGAAGAAGGGGAAGACAATTTAAAACTCAAAAGCTTGTGGAACTGAATGTTGTAAACTAAAAATAAATACATTAAAAAAAGTCACACTGTAGACTGGGAGAAAGGTTGAGGTTGGACAGGTAGATTTGAGAATCGTTTGTATAGAGGTGATCATTGAAATTGTAGGAGTTGATGACATCACCAACTAAAATAGTAAAGAGAGTTAAGAGAAGAGCTGTGGGAGATGCCCATGATTAGTGAGAATGACTTGGAAAAATATCCAGCAAAGGGGACAGAGGAGTGGTCAGACAGATTGGAGAATATCCACGAGTAATCAATGGCATGAAGCCTAGAGGGAAGAGAGTGTCAAGGAGAAGAGAGTGATTGACTATGTCAGAGATTGTAGAGAGGTCAAGAAAGATTAGGATTGAGAAAAGGACATTTGATTTGGCAATTAGTAACTTTGGAGAGAGCCATTTTGGTTGAATGATGAGCCAGTCTGCAAAGAGTTAAGAAGTGGTAGAGGTAACTATTATTAACTTCTCAAGGAGTTTAGTCACAGAAGGGAAGAGAAATTAATAACAATGATGATGATAAAAATAGTATTTATATAGCACCTACTATATGCCAGGCCCTATTATGTGCTTAAAAAATATTATCTTATTTGATATTCACAACAACCCTGTAAATAGGTGCTGTTATTAACCTCATTTTATAGTGAGCATACCGAAGCAGACAAGTTAAGTGACTTTCCCTGGGTCACACAGCTATGTTTGAGACTGAATTTGAACTCAGGTCATCCTGACTCCATGCTCAGCACTCTATTTCCTGTGATACCTAGCTGCTTTTGATATGAGTGGATAGTTAGTGGAGATGGATAGAGAAAGTGAGGAGTTTTTGAGAATGGGGAGGTATGGGAAGGAACATGGTAACAAGTAGGGAAGCAGACAGTACACAGAGGGAGACAGTGAGGATGTAATGGAATGGGTTCATTTGTTCATGTAGAGCCTTAGCCTTGTCTGGGAGAAACAGTTTAAGGAGATAGTTGACAGAAGCCATCTGAGATGGGGAGCAAGGAAGAAAGGGGATGTCTTGGTGAAAGGTCTCATTTTTTTCAGGGAAATACACAGCAAGGTTCTCTCAGCTAAGAGGGTAAAGAGAGGGGGAGCTGTGGGAAATTACAGGAGGGATGAAAAGGCTTGTTGTGGTAATTGGGATGAAGTATAATAGTATTGCCTTGCCACAGTGAGAGCCCAGTTGAGATTATGTAACTTGTAGCGAATCTTGTCAGCCTTGTTGCTGTTCAGTTGTTTCAATCATGTCTGACTCTTCGTGACTCTATTTGGGATGTTCTTGGTGCAGATACTGAGGTGGTTTGCCATTTCCTTCTCCAGCTCATTTTACAGATGAGGGACTGAGGCAAACAGGGTGAAGTGACTTGCTCAGGGTCACACAGCTAGTAAGTGTCTGAGACTAAATTTGAACTCACAGAGATGAATCTTCCTGAATCCAAGCCTGGCACTCTATCCATGGTGCTACCTAGCTGCCCCCTTAATATGTGGGGTTCAAGTACCAGCTGTTCTACTTAGCTATGAGACCACTGACCAAGCTTGGTTTACACATCTATCTTAAAAGGATGCTTGTACTCCTTACCTCATTGGGTTGTTGTGGGGAAAACACTCTGTAAATTCAAATGCTGTGTACATTTGAGTTGCTATGATTATGATCATCAAACTATGATCATGTTTCCAAAGTCAGAATATTTCATCAATTCAAGCATTTTAAAACTTTATTAATCTTATGGGACAATTTGCATGTACATAAATCAAGTTTGTTTAGAGCAGGGCGTGCCTGTCTCTGTTACCAGACTCTCAAAATTAATTTGCTCTTCTCACCTGTTTTTGGTTTGTTTGCTAGTCTTTCTTCAATTTAGTTTACATTCAAAAGCTTTATTTATTTTGATGACTTTGCTTACCATTTATTTGCCAGTTAGTGTCACCAGCACTGGACATCTCTACCCCAATGTCTTCTTGGCATTTTGAGCTCAATATGTCCAAAATGGAACTAATTAATTTCCTGTCTAAACTCTCCTGCACTCCAGAATTCCATTTCTGAGTGGGTACTGCCATGTTCTCAATCATCCAGGTTCATAACCTATGAATTTCTCTCTTCTCTTCCTTACTGTGCATATTCAATCAAGTGCAAATTTCTCATTGATTCAACATCCAGAATATCTCTCAAACTTGTCCCTTCTTTCCACTTACATGACTACCAACATAGTTTAGGCCCTTATCGTCTCTCACCTGGACTATTATAAGAGACTCCTAATTTATGTCCCTGCTTCTAATCTGTGATCTCTCCAATCCATCCTTCACACAAAGATACAAAATAATCTAACCATGTTATTCTCTATTCAACAACTTCAGTGGCTCTACCAACCCTTAGCCTAGCGTATAAGGTCTTCTGCACTTGTAGATGATATTTACATTATTTTCCTCTATAGCATACTGATACCAGTGAACCAACAAGTATTTACTAAATGTCTGTCCAAAGCACTGTGGCTCATGTGGGCTACTCTCTATCTCTGAACTCTGAATTCCATCTCTCACCTCCATAATTACACAAAGACTGTCGCCCATGGCCCAGTATACTTTGTCATTTCTGCTCCTCAAAATCTTTCATTGAAGGACTTACTAAGGTCCAATCTTCTCTTGAAAGCCTTCCTTTATCCCCTTTTGGTTAGTGTTCTCTCCCTTCTTGAGTTACCTTAGATTTTCCTGAACTACCTGTGGTATGTAGGGCAGCTAAGTGGTGCTTTTGTGGATAGAATGCCCGGTCTTAAATCAGGAAGACTCATTTTTCCAAGTTTAGATCTGGCCTCAGACACTTAACTGCTATGTGACCCTGGGCAAGTCTTTCTTGTTCAGTTAAGCATTCTGGGACTGGGGTACAACCAATAAAAAGGCTAGAGGTATAGCAACAACAAGAATACTGTGTACTCTTTGAACCAGTGGCTGTGGCCTCCTGGCTGTTCCACTTACAACACACACTTGTTTTTCCTGGTTTGGGAGATTTTCTCTGACAATCCCACATACCTGGAACGCTCTGCCTCCTTAATTCTGCCTACTGACTTCCTTTAAATCTCAACTTCTAGAAACTCTATCCAACCCTCTTTAATCTAGTGCCTTCCCTCTGTTATTTCCTATTTATCCTGTATTATAGTTTGTTTTGTATGTATTTGTTTGTGTGCTGTTTCCTGCATTCTTTTGCAAGCTCTTTGAGAGTGGGAACTTGTTCAGTTGCTCAGTCATGTCTGATTCAGACATACAGAGCATGCCAGGACATTCTGTCCTTTATTATCCACTGTCCAGAATGCTGTGTTCAGTCGTTTTCAGTTGTGTCCTATTCTTCATGACCTTATTTGGGATTTTCTTGGCTGAGATACTGGAGTGGTTTGCCATTTCCTCCTCAAGCTTATTTTACAGATAAGGAAACTGAGTATCTGAGGCCAGATTTGCCTCAGATCAGGTCTTCCTTCCAGGCCCTGGTGCCCTATCCACTACTCCATTTAGTTGCCCAGAATGCCATCCCTCCTTGTTTCCATATCCTTGTTTCCTATGTTTGTTCAAAACTCAACTCAAATCCCACCTTTTGCCTTTCTAGTTGTCTGGTGCACCCTCCTCCCCCCATCCCTAATTGCTTGTATCTTTCTCTGAGATTACCTTCCCCATAGAAGGTATGACATGCCTGTATACTTAGTTATTTGTATGCTGTCTTCCCCATAAGAATGTGAATTTCTTAAATGCAGGGACCATGGTTTCACTTTTATTTTTATCTACAGTGCTAAGTACAGTGCCTGGCATATAGTAAGGGCTTATTAAATGCTTGTTAACTGACTTACTGTTTCAGCTGGTAGATAGATAAAAATTATAAACAGGGCCTTCTTTCACAGATCACAAGATCACTGATCTATCTAATGATGAAGGGGATCTTAAAAGTCATATAGGCCAACCCTCTTATTTTACATATGAAGGAAGGAAATGGCTTGCTTAAAGTCATACAGCAAGTTCCACCACAGGAATTTGAACTTAAATCTTTTAGGACCCAAATCTAGGATTCTTTCTACTGCAGCCTGTTGCCTCTAATCTTGTCTGATCCATAATTTTTAAAATTGCTATGGGGGCGGGGGGGGGGTTGGCTAGGTGGCGCAGTGAGTAGAGAGCCAGCCCTGGAGTCAGGAGGACCTGAGTTAGGATCCAGCCTCAGACAATTAAACACACACACACACACACACACACACACACACACACACACAAAACCTAGCCATGTGACCTTGGGCAAGTTACTTAACCCCAATTGCCTTCCAAAAAAGCAAAAAAACTAAAATAAAATAAAATTGCTATGTGGTGAAATGGAAAAATTCTTGATTCTATATTCATAGACCCTCGTCCTTGTAAGGAAAGGAGGGTGGCACATTTCTTCATTTCTTCTCTGGTCAGATAATTTTACAGCCTTTGGCTTTTTAGTGTGGACATTTAATTTGCATGATTTTAGTCATTATGTTTATTATTCTTCTGCTTTTACTTCATTTTTCGCCAGTTTATATAAATCTTTCCATATTTATCTGAATTCCTCATGCTAGCCTTCTCTTGTGAGGCAGGAGTATTCTTTTACATTTGTATACCACAATTTGTTTAGCCATTTTTCCATTAATGGTGCTTTCTGTAAACTGAAGTTCTTTTCCTTTTTAGCCCTTTTCCTTTTTCCTCAAACTGCAGAAACCTTGTTGAGTCAGTATACCAGTCACATTCATGGAGTCTCCAGATTGCAACATTAAAAATCAACAGCAACCACAATGTGTATGTTATGGAAAAGAAAAGTTAGGTAGCTTTCCCTGTGAGGATTTTCAAATGTTAAATCTGGGGTTTAGGTGATGATCAATGAAACCCTGCAGGGCCAGTTGACTGCCTCTTGAATGTGTAACAAAGTGAAATGTTGCCTGTTAAATTCCCACCTGTCTCAAACACTGTTATCTTCTCATTTCTCTTACCCTTTTCCACTCACCTGGAACTGAACACTTCCTCTTGTTTTATCTTATCAAGGCAACAATGAAATTCCACTGATTACATGTAAATATGACCTTTGTGAACTGGCAAGAGGCTTTCCTAGATGTGATACCTTTTGGAACTCTTGTATCCAGCGTTAGATACATTTGACAGTGGCCCAGTGAGGTTCTCTACTTAACCATGGATATCTTAGAACTCTTGAAGACTTCACTTCATGAGAGGGATGTGAGATTAAGCCCAATGCTAGCTGTTTCATTTTTTAAAACTACAGAAATGATAAAAGTTTTTGGAAGAATGGTAAATCTTATTTGTTATTCCATTTATTTTCACTCACACTTATAATTAAAAAAGGTAGGTCTGATGATCACTTTCATATCGCTCCTAGAAATGTCATAAAAGCCAGATTTTGGAATCCATCAAACATTTAAGCTGGTACTATTTGCCAAGTATTTTGCTGTTATAATGATGGAGAGATTCTTGTCTAGGTAACTAGTCTAAATAACTAATCATGGTACACAAAAGAATCACATTAAATTTTAATTATGATAATACACTGTGTGATTGGAATAAAGTTGTTAATAAGGAGTAATAGTAAAGGAGCGAATTTCTGCTAAATGTCTTGTATTTGATAGTGTCAGAAGAATGTAATAAAAGGTTGTCTATTTCTCTTATCTTTCTGAGTACTGGAACTACCCACTATAATTAGCTCTGCACCAGCACAGGGAATGTTAGGACAGTGTGTCTTCCAGCTGTGACACAGAGAGGTCCAGGTATCAATTAGTAAGAATGTGAAGAACATACCAGAAGTGAGTTTGGAAGGCTGTGGAATGGACAGATAGATGTGATTAGCCCAGAATGCTTCATGGTTTTTAAGCTAGGATCTCAAACTTTTTCATGTTTCTCTTGTTAATGGACTAATAATAAAATCTGAACTGGATTTTAATTATATTTTACATGAACTTGGCATTGGGGAAGACTCCAAATGAAAGGTTTAGGCTCACTTTTTTTAAATGGCAGGTAAAGGGTAGGAAGTGATTTTATGGTCTTTAGGCCAGTGACTTTGTCTTTTAGATTAAAGGATTATAAAGCTAAAGTTGAAAGGGACCCCAAAGGTTATTTAGTCCAACATCCTCATTTTACAAGTGATTTGCCTTAGGTTGCACAGGTGGTAAGTGTGATAACAGAAATTTATATACGACTTTTTAAAGTTTATAAGGTACTTTATGGTAAAGTATTTGAGCCTTACAACAACCCTATGAGATAGAAACTCGGACTTTTTTTTTCTGTCAAGTCAGTTGGAACCAATGACTTGCCCAGGGTCATACAGCTAGTAAGTGTCAGGTGTCTGAGTTAGGATTTGAAGTCAGGTCCTCTGTCCTGACTCCAGGGCTGGCGCTCTATCCACTGTGCTACCTAGTGGCCCCCTCCCTGCCCCCACACCCCACTGACAGTTTTTATCTCTATTTTATAGTTAAGGAAATGGAAATATGTGTAGACTAGCTTTCCAAAGTCACAATTTGTAAATTTCAGAGGTGGAATTTGAACACTGACTCTTAATCTCATACCCTATCTGTAATGTCATGTTGCCCTACCCTTGAGTCACTATGACACCCTTGAGAAGAAATTCTTACTGTTCAAGTTATTACTGTGTAATTGACAGTTCTTGTTCAACCATGAGAGGGTGCAGAATATTGTAGGAGTGCTAGACTTGGAATTAGAGGACCTTGGATTGAGTTGTGGTTCTATCATTTAATATATGTGGGACTATAGCTAAGTAACCTTACCTTCTCAAAGTCTCAATGTTTTCTTCTGTAAAATTAGACAAGTGTAGTTCATATTTATATAGTAAATATTTTACAAGCTAATAAGTAGCTCAACACAATAGAAAGATCCCTAGATTTAGACACAGGACAACCTGGAATCTGCTGCTTACTCCTATCATGAATTGAGCAAATAACCTCTCTTTTTTGCTCTCTCCTTTCCTTTGTTATAAAATATATAAGTGAAGGGGTTAGTCTAGATCTCAAAGTCCCTTTGAACTCTTTAATCCTAAGCATTTTATACTTAGGTAGGTTTCATGAATGATTTTTGGCTTTGGCAACTCATGAAGCCAAATTGAGAACATTGTGAACAATACCACTTTGTAAATTGTAAAACAATCATTATACCTTTTATTGGGTCTTTTATTACTTTAGAGAGATTCATCCCTCATTTTGCTCATTAGATTTTGTGATCCTCTCCAGTGCTCTGAAATATTCCAGCAATAAAATCCATTGCACCCAAAGACTGTGTTTCATCTCTCTTTAACCATTTAGAAAATCCCTGGCAAAGGGCTTGGATAAATGACCTATTTTTCACTGTTTTTTACCCCCAAACATTTCTCTTTTCCACTTCACTGATAAGATTTCAGTGGTGGCTCCTTCTGAGCCAACCATTATACTTTGGTGATTGCCTCTTTAGTTACCTGATATATGTTGAAAAAGAATAGTGAACTTTTGTGGAATGTTCCTCTTATTCAGAATGGGAAACCCTGCCTTCAAGTGTGAAGATGAGATGTTTTTTTCTAGATAATCTTGCCAAAACAGATTGCCTTCTTCATTAGATTGCATTAACAATGAAATCAGTGGAGAAAAAAATTCTGAAGCACTGAGTTGAAAAGGGACCTGAAAAGTCACCTACTTCAACTTGAACATTTTACAGACAAGGAAACTGAGGCCCAGGGAGGTTATTCAATTGCCCATGTGGCACAGTTAATAACTATCAATGAATTCATAGCTTTAGAAGTAGAAGAGACATCAGAGGCCATCTAATCAAACATGAGGAAAATGAGTGTCTTCGCCAATTCCACAAAGATAGTAAATAGGAAAGCCAAGACTAAAATCCAAGTATTCTCATTCCCAGCCCAGTGCTGTTTTCACTAACTTCACTGAGCTTCCTTGTCAATAGCTGTAGTAGTTTAGATATTTTCTTTTTTCTTTTTTCCTTTCCACTTTTCTTGGTTTTTATTTAACTTATTTATTTTAGATATCTGTTTTTATTATTGAAAACAGCATTTGGTAGTAGACAGAGAGTTGGCCTCAAAATTGGGACAACCTGTGTTCAAATACTACCTCTGACATGTAATGACCCAGTGAACTAGGCAAGGTACTTTAACATCTCATTGCTCTCAAAAACTCACTGAGACTTTCATGACGCAAAAGTTGCTGTCCTATATTGGCTCAAGGAATTGTCTTCTTACCAGAAGACTAATAAAATCACAAGTCTGGTCCCTTTCCTTATTCCTTTTTATTATTATGAATTTGACAAATATCAACAACATAAACATTACTATTCACGGTAAAGAATAGAAAAAGAAGATCATATATAGAGCTATGATCATTATTATTATTATTTGCTTTTTGGAGGGGGAAGAAAGGGCAATTGGGGTTAAGTGAGGTCCCAAGGTCACGCAGCTAGTATTAAGTGTCTGAGGTCAGATTTGAACTCAGGTCCTCCTGACTCCAGGGCCGGTGCTCTATTCATTGCTCCACATAGTCACCCCAGAGCTATGATAATTATTTCAGAAAGCTCAGGGTTTTTTAAAAGTATGTATTAAGGGGTGGCCAGGTAGCACAGCGAGTAAGAGCACTGGCTCCAGTGTTGGGATGACCTGGGATCAAATCCGGGCACAGATACTCAGCACCACACCCAGAAATAACTGGCTATGTAACCTTGAGCAAGTTACTTAACCCCAATTGCTTTTAAAAAAAATTTAATAAAAAAAGTATGTATTAAATTTAACATGATAACTCTAGCATTGCCCTCCATATCTATACCTCCTTCAGAACTTCCTTCTGCTATCTTCTTTGTGTTTTAAAAATATTTCATGAGCTGTGGGGTGGAGCCAAGATGGCAGAGTAGAAGCACAAACTTGGCATGGGCTCCCACTCCAATCACTTCCAATACATGAAAAAATGACTCTAAACAAACTTTACAGTTATGGAACCCACAAAGTGACAGAGAGAAACAAATCTCCTGCTGAAGTAAGCCCAGCAGGCAGACAGGAAGGGTCTATCACACAGACCTGGAAGCTGAGTGCAGTCTGGAGTGAGCCACATGGTTCCTGCCCCAAGGTAGCCCCAATCAGCAGCCACTGGAGCAGACTTCAGGAAAGTATCACCAGTAGCTGTGGTGGTTTCCATACTTCTCAACCCATAAATGCCAAAGATAAAGTAAAAGGTCAGTGCAGAACTCTGTTGGAACTGGTGGGGACTGAAGACCATGGTCTGGCCACTGCCCCTGGAGTGAGAAACAGCTGGAGGTGTGGCAGCCCTGCAGCCACCACCATGTAGCTGCTTCCAGAGCTCCTGGCCTGTAGATCATAGGGGGACCAAGCAAACATTCAGAGAGTAATCAATCTTGCTTTAACCTGCTTGGATATGGATTGCAGTCTTGAGTTATGGTCCTGGGATATGTGACCAGTGAAGCAGAGCTCTTGTAGAGAGGGCACCCTCCTAATAGCTCCAGCATCTGTGAAAACCCCAATGATTTGGGACATAGCTCTCTCCATTCTGGAAGCAGAGTTCTACCATGGCAAAGAGCTCAAAAGTCAATAATTGGCTGCCAATATGAGCAAGCAGAGGAAGCACAAACAGATGATAGAATCCTTTTGGGGGGGATAAAGGATCAAGGCGTGGAGTGGGAGGAAGACAGCAAAGTCAGAAGTCCAGCATCAAAAGCCTCCAAGAAAAATATAAATTGGTTACAGGCCACAGAAGAGCTCAAGAGGGATTTTGAAAATCAAGTAAAAGAAGTGGAGGAAAAATTGGGAAGAGAAATGAGAATGATGTAAGAAAATTATGAAAAGCAAGTCAGCAGCCTGCTAAAGGAGATCAAAAAATACATTGAAGAAAATAACACCTTAAAAAATAGACTAACTCAAATGGCAAAAAAGGCCCAAAAAGCCAATGAGGAGAAGAATGTCTTAAAAAGCGGAATTTGCCAGACCGAAAAGGAATTTCAAAAACTCACTGAAGAGAATAACTCCTTCAAAGTAGATTGGAGCAATTGGAAGCTAATGAGTTTATGAGAAATCAAGATACTATAAAACAGATCCAAACAAATGAAAAAAACTAGAAGGCAATGTGAAATATCTCATTTCAAAAACCACTGACCTGGAAAATAGATCCAGGAGAGATAATTTTTAAAATTATTGGACTACCTGAAAGCCATGATCAAAAAAAGAGCTTAGACACCATCTTTCAAGAAATTATCAAGCAAAATTTCCCTGATATTCTAGAACAAGAAGGCAAAATAGAAATTGAAAGAATTCACTGATTAACCTCTTGAAAAAGATCCCAAAAAGAAAATGCCTAGGAATATCAAAGTCAAATTCCAGAGTTCCTAGGTCAAGGAGAAAATATTATAAGAAGTCAGGAAGCAGCAATTTGAGTATTGTGGAAACACAATCAGGATAACACAAGATCTAGCAGCTTCTACATTAAGGGATTGAAGGGCTTGGAATATGATATTCCAGAGGTCAAAGGAGCTGGGATTAAAACCAAGAATCACCTACCCAGCAAAACTGAGTATAATGCTACAGGGAAAAATATGATCATTCAATGAAATAGAGGATTTTCAAGCATTCTTTTTTTTAAAGCAATTGGGGTTAAGTAACTTGCTCAAGGTTATATGGCCAGTTATTTTGTGTGGATGTTAAGTATCTGAGGCTGTAACCGATCCCGGGTCTCCCGACTCCAGGGCTGACGCTCTTACTCATTGAGCCACCTGGCTGCCCCTAAATATTTGAGCTTTCTCTCTCTCTCTCTCTCTTTATTTGCTTTTTGGAAGGCAACTGGAGTTAAGTGACTTGCCCAAGGTCACATGGCTAGTTTTTGTGTTGTGTCTGAGGGCGGATTTGAACTCAGGACCTCCTGACTCCAGGGCCAGTGATTTATTCACTGCACCACCTAGCCGCCCCTTTTCAAGCATTCTTGATGAAAAAAAAACATACCTGAACAGAAAATTTGACTTTTAAATACAAGAAGCAAGAGAAGCATGAGAAGATAAACAGGAAAAAGAAATCATAAGGAACTTATTAAAGTTGAACTATTTACATTCCTACATGGAAAAAATCATAATTGTATGAGGATAGTTGAAGGGAATATATATGTATGCACACATATATATATGTGTGTATAGGAGGGTGTATGTGTTTATAAATATGTATGTGAGTGTGGGCATATGTATGTTCATGTATACATACACAGAGGGCACAGGATGAGTTGAATATGAAGGGATGATATCTAAAAAACAAAATTAAGAGGTGAGAGGAAATTATTGGGAGAAGGAGAAAGGGAGAGATAGATTAGGGTAAATTATCTCATATAAAAGAGTCAAGGGAAAACTGTTACAATGGAGGGAAAGAGCAGGAAGGTGAAAGGGAATGGGACAACCTGATTCTCATTGAATTTGGCTTAAGGAGGGAATAACATACATGCTCAATTAGGTGTCTTACCCTACAGGAAAATAGGGGGGTAGAGGATAAGAGGGGGGGGTGATAGAAGGGAAGGCAGATTAGGGGAGAGGGTAGTTAGAAGCAAACATTTTTGAAAAGGGACAGGGTCAAAGGAGAAAATAGAATAAGTGGGGGGTGGGATAGGATGGAGGGAAATATAGTTAGTCTTTCACAATATAACTACTATGGAAATTATTTGGGTAACTACACATGTACAACCTATGTTGAATTGCTTATCTTCTCAGTGGGCCTGAGTGAGGAGGGAAGAAGGGAAAAAATCTTAAACTCAAAGTTTAAAAAAAAATGTTTAAAAATTTGTTTTTTAAATGCAACTGGGAAATAAGATATACAGGTACTGGGGTATAGAAACCCATCTTGCCCTACTAGAAAGTTAGGGAGGTGATGGGGGAGGATATAAGAGAGAACAGATTGGGCGAAGGGGTATTCAGTGAGCTTGCTGTTTTGGGGTGGGGTAGGGGAAAGACAGGGAGAAAAAAATTGTAACTCAAAATCTTGTGAAAATGAATGTTGAAAATTATATATTAATTAATTTTTAAAAATTAAAGTATAAAAATATTCCATTTGCATTCCTTTTCTTATTTTTTGGCTTCAGTATTACTGCTACCCCTTTCCCCCACTCCCCATAATAATCAGTCCCCTGTGGCAAATATGTATAGCCAAATGAAACAAATCTGTGCACTGACTGTGTATGAAAATCTAGGACTCATTCATTCTATGCCTCTAGTCTAGTCCATCACTTCTCTGCCAGAGGTTGGAAGTACTGTAATTCATCATCAGTGTTTTGGAGTTGTGACTGGTTATCACATTGATCATAGCTAGCTTATATTCTTGATGAATAGAAAGACTCCCTTTACATTCCAGTAGTATCTTAGCCATCATTTTCCAGAGCAATACACAATGAAAGCTCTGAAACAAATCACATAATCCCAGACTTGGAAAGCCTACACACTTATGACACAAATATGTAATACAGATGAGAACAATAAAAAGTCATTCCTGAACAAGGACCTACAGTATTGCAGTTCAACGAATGCTAGAGGTGGGGTTAAAGGACCTGGGTTCAAATTCTAGCCTGTTGCTCTCTACTCTTATGACTTTCATCAAATCACTAAGTTCTCTGGGCTTCAGTTTCCTCATCTGTAAAGTGATGAAGTTGAATGAACAGACCTTCAATTTTCTTCTAGCTCTAAATTAATAATCTTATGAAGAGATGCACTTAGAAACAGATGTTCTCAGATTATTTTGAAGGAAGAAAATTTGATAGCATTGGCATGTAGGAAGTAGTTAATAGATTTTAATTTATTTTGTTGTTATCAATCTGTTACAAGGGTAAGGAGTGCCCCTGAAAAAGCTGAATGCAACTGGGAGACCAGAGACAGCTGGTCTCTCCTACTGTTGACTCAGAGAGAGAAATATGGATTTCTCCTTAACTTCAAGAGTATGTTTTTATGTGCATCCTCTTTGGCAGAATTCAGTCCTAAAAGATTTTTAAGCTGTACCAAAAGGGACAGTGCTTAGCATGTAGTAATTGTTCATAGCTTCATATATAATCCCTTTTTTCTTCTTCATTGTGTATAATTTGTTGTTTGTCAGCAAGCAGGTATTCAAGGGAAAACTGAGACTGTATCTTCATTATTTGAAAGGTGCCAGTCAGCTGACCAGTAGAGTGATGAATAAATTAAACTGATGATTTGGTGTTCAATGGACAAAGGAACCTATTGTCTGGCTGAATTTTTCGCTTTGCAACAAGTTATCACGATGTTTCTCCTTTCTGTGGCTCACAGTGGTGTGGAGGTGACCCCGACTTCTTGAAGGCAACACCAAAGGAGTATAAATTCTAGTAAGTTCTTCCAAGTTGGAAAGTCTTCAGTTAAGAGGACCAACTGTGTGGTTACAATCTGATGAGCAACTTGGACAAGAGGTGCACCAGAAGGCAGACCACCAGCTGATGAATCTTTTATCTCAACTGCTGTAAGAGGGGCATGGTGGTAGCCACTTAGGCTTAATAGGGACTTACCTCAGTGAAATCCCAGCTCTTTTGAACTTTTACATTATGAGATAGACTATGGTATAATGGATAGAGACCTGCACTTAGTCAGGAAGACCTAGATTTTAATTCTTCCAGTGAAACTTATTAGCAAGTCCCATAACCTTAGTTTCCTTCTCTATGGAATTGAGATAATACCTCACAGGACTGTTGTGACTTTTGAATGAAATAACATGTGCAAAATTCTTTATAAACTTTAATGGTCTTTATAAATATCAACTATATTATTGTCATCTGTCTTGTCACTCACATCCTAAATTAACAAATAGCAATCATTAGCATATTCACAATTCTTTAAAATCCTTCTTAGAAAGAATATTCAAAACTTGTATGTGATGTTCTTCACACATGAGATATATAAAATTCTGAGAGATCACATACATGCTACCTTTTTCTATAGTCAATCACCAATTTAATAATAACTTCCTTTTTTAAAAAAAAAATCAATTTGTTTATTTACTTTTAGTTTACAGCATTCAGTTCCACAGTCCCTTGAGTTTCAAATTCCCCCCCATCATGGTGGCATGCACTCGAATATAGGATCTACAAATATCTTCACATTAATCATTAGTCAAGTTGTGAGGAAGGATTATAACTGATGGAATGATCAGTGGGAAAGAGGAAACAAAACATAACAAGGAAAAGAAACACAGCAAGTAGTTTTCTTCACTCTGCATTCAGACTCTGCAGCTCTTTCTCTGGATGTGGGTATCTCTTTCGATCATGAGTCTTTTGGAGTTGTCTTATAACCTTACCTTGCTGAGAGGAGCCCAGTCTATTGAGGTTAGTCATCACACATACATGTTGTGTCTTTGACTGTGTACAGATTTGTCCTGGTTCTGTTCTTCTTGCTCAGCACCAGTTTATATAAGTCTCTCCAGGTTATTATGAAGTGCGTCTGCTCCTCATTTTTTTTTTTGCTTTATGGGGGGCAATTGGGGTTAAGTGACTTGCCCAAGGTCACATGGCTAGTTTTTGTGTTAAGTGTCTGAAACCACATTTGAACTCAGGTCCTTCTGACTCCAAGGCTAGTGCTCTGTTCACTGCGCCACCTAGCCACCCCCTGTTCCTCATTTCTTATGGCACATAATAACTTGCTTTTTAAGAGAAGTTGGTTATATGGAACTCAGAAAAATTTTCTTATAGAAATGATGTCATATATGGTTCCCAAGTTAACCCACAAAGGCTATCATGAATTCCAAGTTGCAGCTCTGAGGAAGTCCTCACATAGAAACTGAAACATCTCTTCCCTTTTCTGCTCCCAGGCTGGAGGGTGAAAAGGAAATCCTTCCTCTGGCTGCCACAGAAACAGAGAGGGGATCTCTTCTTCCTGCAGCTGGGACCTATCTTTTGAAAGAAGGATCTTAAGTGAGGTATTTGTACCTTATACTTTGGAAAATGGCTTGTACTTTGAGGATGTCTTGTACTTTGGATTGTGGTGGTTGTATATTTTCCAGCATTTTTTAAGAAACAAAATAGTAGCTCTGTCCCCTTACCCTCTAAAAAAAGGAACCCCTACCTTTTCCACTTGCATCTTTCCTATATCTGGGGTCCAATCCTGACTGACCCAGAAGTCATTTGGAGGCGGAGAGGTAGCTGAGCAGATGGAATCTACACACAATGGTCAACAGCTATTGAGCATACATTGTGTGCAAAGCATTGTATAGGCTTCTGTGAACTGAGCCTGGGAGCAGCAGGCACATTCAATGCTTAACCCATTGTGTACCAGAAGAAATAGGGAAGAGAACCTCCGATAAGCTGCCTTTCTCCAGGTCTCAGAGAATGCAAATTCTGTCTCTTAGGGGAGTTGTGTCACGTTGCATGGGATATAAAGCATCCTAATGCTCTCCATCTCAGAGCCCTGATGCTCATTTTTCAGCAGTGAGATGTTGTAAGGGTGCGAGTTAGGACTACATGTATATAAGGGCTGAGAAATGGCTATGAATTTGGCAAGTAAGTTCTCTGGAGACAGAAGCTTTAGCAGTTTGTGAGGGAAACAAGGATGGGGGGAGGAGTGAAGACTTGAACTGGAAATGTTTAGCCCAGAAAAGATAAAATTTAGAGGACAATGATGAGCTGGAATACAGCTAAGGGAAGAAGACCAGGATGAGAAAAGACCTTGAGATCATATCACATGAGGACTGGTTGAAGGAAGTGGGTTGTTTAGCCCACAGAAGAGATGACTTGGGGGGAATATGATATGTCTTAAAGTATTTGAAGGGCTATCATGTGGAAGGATAGAGTATATTTACTAAGAGTCAGGAAAACTATTTGTTTAGTGTCCTGAAAATCTGATCAAGATTTTTAAGCAGATAACAGAGGCAAAAGGAACAAAACTGCCTATGTATTTATACTCAGCCAGACACCATGGAAAGTAACAACTACAACACAGGAGACAGTACTCAGCAAAATCCATGACTTCAGATTCCCCAAGTATAACTAGTGATCAAAGTAAATTTGGTATACATTAGCAAACTGACAAATTCTACCTCTTTGGTATCACTGAGTCTTGGGTGGACTGGAACCCATATCTGGAATCTTGCTAGGGAATGGTAAGTCTTATTCAAAAGGAATAAAAAAGTTCAAAAGGATATTTTCCCCAAAAAATAGTTTTACTGATAGCTATAGATGATAGATAACTAAAAGATGTTCATGTGAGGAAATGTATAAACTGAAAACATTGGGGTTAGGATGAGTGGAGAGAGAAAGAGGAGCAGTGTTGTCAAAAGAGTGTATAGTCTATACAGAAGAAGGAAATCTGGTTCAGGAAACAAATAAAAAACTGCCCATATAATTAGCAATAGAGGTCTTCAGTGATGTGGATATCTGCTACAGGCTTTCTCTGATAGGAACAGAATAGCAGAGAAATTCTTGACATCCTTTGTGCTAATTTTACTAAAAAGGTGGAGGAAGCTATGAGAAAATATTGTTTTGGATTTGATCTTAATTAACAGGGAAGAACTGGTTTCTGAATTTCAAAAGATGGGAATCTTGGGAGAAAGTGACCTTTCCATCTTGGAATTTATGATGTGAAAAGAGGGAAGTCTGATTAATACCTCAGATTTTGGGAATGCTGGTTTTTAGAACTACATTCTCAGTATGTTAATGGTATGCATATACCACAATAAGCTCAAAATAGATATAGGATTTGAATATTGAAGGTCATATTATAAAAAAAAATTAGAAGAGAGCCAGATGAAGTACCTTTCCCAGCTATCACTATGGGGAAAATTCCTAACCAAGAAAAGAATAGATATAATTGGAAAAGATAAAATAATTTCAAATATATGAAATTAAAAAGCTTCTGCACTAATAAAATGAACATAGCAAGGATAAGAAAGAAAGATGTCCATCAGGAACATTTTTTGTATCAAATCTCTGACAAGGGTCTCATATTCAAGATCTATAGGAAATTAACACAACATAAGCCCAAGATCTACTGACCCATTGAATATATGGTCAAAGGATATGAACAGTTTGAAAAAGAATTGTAAACCATTAACAACCATATTGAATATTCCTCCAAGATATTTATGATTAGAACAAAATAAATAAAAACAGCCTTGAAATTTTATTTCACTTTTAGCAAATTGACAAAAAAGACAAAAGATGGGAATTTTAGGCAGTGTTGGAAGGATTGTGGAAAGACAGGAACACTAAATATTGTTGTTGGAATTGTGAATTGGTTCAGACTTTCTAGAAAGTGATTTTTGAATTACACTAAATGACCAAAATGTCCATACACTTTGATTCAAAAACCTCACTACCAAATGTATGGCCCCAGAATGTCAAAGGTAGAATGAATGGCTCCATATATGCCAAAATACATATGGCAGCACTTTTTGTAGTAGCAAAAAATTGTAGGCAAAGTTGATGCTCATCAACTGGCCTATTGCAATATACCAATAGGATATTACTGTGCCATAAGAAACAACAAATATGAAAAATAAAAGGAGACTTGGAAAAATTATGAATTGATGCAGTGACTTAAGCAGAACCAGCCAAATTATTTTCATGACTGTTGTTTTTCAGTCATTTTTAAGTTGTGTCTGACCTTTTGTGACCCCGTTTGGTGTTGTCTTGGCAAAGATACTAGAGTGGTTTGCCACTTCTTTCTCCAATAGATTCACTTTATCATGCAATCAGAGGTTAAGTGACTTGCCCAGGATCACACAGCTAGGAAGTATCTAAGGCTAGATATGAACTCATGTCTTCCTGACTCTAGGCCCAGTGCTCTATCCACCTGCCTTTTGTAGCAGCAAGCACCCCAGCGTCCCCAGGGTCACTGCCACCACAGGTTCTTGGATCTGCTTTGTTAAAGGAAAGCAACTCAAAATGGGTTAACAAGCTTACTTTAATCAGTCAAATATGTATCGTTTACCTAGTTCAGGGGAAAAAGCTCAGCACCCCGAACTTCAGAGTATACAGGCAGAATTATCAAGACAGAGAAACAGATCAAGTAGACAGTTTCCAAACAGTCCAACCATTACATCCATACCAAATCAACATCTGGGTTTCATCAAAGGGGGGGGAGGGGGGGCGGCTCTCAACAACGGCTTCCCAGAGTCTCATCTGATCAAATCACAGAACACTTCTCAAAGTGAGCCCCAAAACAAAGCTACACATCAGGGCTTATATAGCCTTCTCCTGGCTCAGAGAATGTAACAACCTTATTGACTCACTGGCCAATCAAGAAGTATCTACTGAAAAACAAGCCTCCCACCCCGGGCTCCAGGTGCACTTTAGCCTAGGGGCAGGGAAGATCTTTAAATTTGCATTTCCATTACACCTCTACAGGATGATATAAATGGAAAGAACAGCAAAAACAAAATTGAAACTGAAAGTGAAGGTCCAGAAGTCCAGTCACCTCTTCATTTCCCTTCAGCCCTATTGCTTGGTTTCAGCTCCACTGTCATTATGCTCCTGCCTGGGAACACTACTTTCTTTTCATCATCCTTTTTTGTGTTGTCCCCCATTCGATTTCAATTGTCTTGAGGTAAGAACTCTCCTTTTCTTATTTGTATCCTCAGTACTTAGCACAGTGCCTGGCATGTAGTATTGGCTTAATACATGTTTATTATATCATATGGTGTCATGACCAATCCTGGCCCTGAGGAGGAGATGTGAGAATATAACTCTCTCCATTTGCAGAGGTAGAATACTATGGATGTAGAATAATTGATATATGGTGAACTTAGTTGATGCATAGGTTAATTGCATCATGCTTTTTTTTTCTTTTTAATTCATTCTTTTTTACAAGGGATACCTCTCTATGTCGTGATGGGGGAAGGGATATATTTAAGAAATAAAAATGATGCAAAAACAAAGAACATCACTAAAAAAAACTTTAAATAAACAAAAAAAAAGTCATTGGCGTGTCCAAAAAAAGCCAGGATGATCTTAATCTTCATGTTATCCAACATGAGAACACTTTGATTCTGTCCTAGTCAGAACTCGGCTTAAGTATTATATTCATTTTAGATTTAGATAGTTTAACACAATGCCTGGTACTTGGTAGATACTTGTTAAATACTTGCTTACCTGGTTGATTTTTATGAAAGACATTGTCAAGCCAGAATGATTGGGTGTGGGGATGGTGATACAAGGATTAACTCCCATATCATATGAGGATCTGTTGAAGGAACCTAGGGATGTTTATTCCTGGATCTGACTTAGGAGGTAGGACAGGCATGGTAATTGTGTTCAAGTATTTGAAAGGTTGTCATATAGATAAAGTATTAGTTTTATTCTTCTTGGCCCTAGGGGGCAGAAAAAGGACCAATGGGTAGTCTTTGCAGAGGTAGATATAGGCTTACGGTAAGGAAAAATTCCCTAAAAATTATATCTGTTTCTGTGCGCCATGGTTCACCTTAAGAGGTAGTGGGTTCCCTTTCACTAAGTTCTTCCAGAGGAGACTGGATGACCACTTGGTGGGGATGTTGTAGTGTGGATTCCTGTTCAGGTACAGGTTAGACTGTACATAGCCCAAGAGGTTCTTTCCAATTGTAAAATTCTCTAATTTTGTGACATATTTTTGGTGTTAAATATAAATCTAAAATAAGAGCTCCACCGCAAACTTCTTTATTCTAATGTTTCTTACCTTGAAGAGTAAGGCTAGTCTCAACTTACGTAGTCACTTCCAGGGTCTGTGCTTTCAGCCCATTAGTCTCTCCTTCCACTAATACAGATCTCAACCCTTCTGTATCTTAATTGGTGAGCAGCCTTTCGATGGTATACTCCAAACTTAAGTAGGTGGTCCTGAGACAACCAATTTACCATCTGTTCCAAGCCTAGACATGATGCTTTCTAGCTTTTTATGACCTGCTACATCTTGCCTACCTCCTTTGGCATAGCTTTGGGAAACCCAGGGACATCTTGGTGCTGTTACGATGACATATTGTGGAAGTTAGCAAAGGGAGCTATTTAAGTAGATTTCGATAGGTTGTTGAGTTTACGACAAGAATAAGTCAGACATGAGAGTAATTGGTGAGGCAATTCCCTAAAAGTTAGGGAATATGTTGGTGAGGGTCTATGAGGGAAGATTCCAGAATAGCTATCAAGGGAGTGATTTAGTATTGATTGGGAATATGTTGCTGATGATTGTACGTCAGTCTGCCACCTCTGCTCCATCTCTACTGCCTTAGAATAGTAATAATTTACATCTATATAGGGCTTTAGGTTTGCAAAAATACACTGTAAATCTGATCTCATTTAAACTTCCTAATAATCCTGTGAGATGTGTACTACATTGAACTTCATAATAACCCTGTGAGGTATAGTCTTCCCATCTTATACATGGAGAAATTCAGGCTCAAAGAGAAAAAGAATCTTTTCCATGGCATCTCAATGCCAGAGATGAGGTCTGAGCCCAAGTGTTCCTTTTCTGGACCTAGCATTCTTTCTACTAACTGGGAAGATTAGGAAGGAGACTTCCTGGGAGAAGAGGTTAGAACATTGGATCTGACTAAGGTTTGCTAAGAGACTAGGCATTCAACTCCATTTTTTACTGGCCAGGCAGGGTCCTAGGTTTCCTTTGCCCAAGTCCCCTTTCTGATTAGGATTGATAGGAGAAAAGGAACCGATAAGAAATAATCACTGTTATAAGTCACCATAAAGCCTAGATAACACAAGTCCATTTGTGACTGAAGCTTCTATCACAGAGCAGAGGCATTGTGTCTTAACAATAGTGTGTAAATAACTGGTGGTAAGGGTTTGAGAGGCCAAGTGTTTTAGCAAATAAATTAAAACTGTGTTATCTACTAAACCAGTAACAGTTCCAGATTAAATAGTTTGTAAGCAGGTAGCTAGGATAGTAATAGGAAAAGCAGATTGTAGGAAGGACGCAACTGAAGTTTCAAGTTCTCAATGCTAGCAAATGAAATCTAAATACTACGCCTGTCTTTTCTGCCCATAATGTACCTTTTAAATGCTGTCTACTAGTAGTGGAAAGTGCAGAAGGAGTAGGAATAAGCCTTTGTGTGGACAGGATATCCCAATGTCCATATCTGCCTTTTCTAGGAAAGGCCAAGAAAGACAGATATATGACCTGTCTTTAATGATTTAAATCCCTATTTGACTCTATTTTTCCATTACACCTGGAGTGATTTTAAGCAAATTACTTAACTGTATATTATTATTGTCTGCAAAGAAAGAAAACTCCTTTCATGTATATCCTACATAAAATCTTATTGCCATGTGTCTTTTTATATATATGGCCAATATTAAATATCTCCTACCTGTAGGACACTGTGCAAGGCCTAGCAATAAAGTATGAAAACCCATTCAGTTCAATAAACAGATAAGAAAATAATTAATTTCAACAAGGCTTTATTAAGTGACCGTTCAGGGCCAGGCATGGCACTAGTTGCTGAAGATATGAAGACCTTGATGAAAACAGTTGTAGCTGTGAAGCTAATAATCTAATAAGGGAAATAAGACATGTAAAAATAGAAAAGGTAATAGAAGGTGGAATGACTTGAGGAGAATGGGATCACTTGTGGAGGGGGGAAGGTAGAAGTGACTGGGGAGAAATTGGGGAAAGTTTCATCAAAGATATGGTACCTAAGCTGGATTTTAAGAGGATTTTGACAACTTGGAGATGTGGAGAGAAGTTGTTCCTATCTTAGGAAATAGCCTGTGAAAATTAAGGAAAATAGGAAAGGACAGGTCATGACTGGGGAATAGCTGATAATGCAGTTTGGTTAGATTGTAGAGTGACTGAAAGAGATTATAGTGAAATAAGACTGGGAAATAAATAGGTTGGAAGCCAGTGGTGGAAGTCCTTTAGAGCCTGGCTAATGAATTTATATTTTATCCTAGGGGCAATTAGTTAATGAAGGATTTTAAGTAGTGGTGATGTGATCATGCCTGGGCATTAGGAAGATGATTTTGGCAGCTGTATGGATAGATTGAAAAGGGGGAGATACCAGAGGCAGGGGAAATAGTTTGGTAGTTCTCTTAAAATAATACAAGCATGAGGCAAGAAGGGACTGATCTAAGCTGATTCCATTGGGAGCAAAGAGGGAATGGATGTGACCTGTGAAGTTAGAATCTATAAGATTTGGCACCTGGATGTGAGGGATAAGGGAATGGGAAAAGTCAAAGATGTCCGTGAGAATATAAGCCTGGCTAGGTAAGAAGATGATGGTGACATCAGTAGAAATAGGAACTTTGAGGAAAGGGAAGTTTTTGAGGCCATGGAGGGAGTTTGAGGGGCTGAGAGAATACTCACCTTCCAAAATGTATTGGAAAGACCAGAGAAAGAAAATTGAAAGTTGTCCACATATACGTGAGAGGTGAAGCCCTAGGATTGGATGGAGTTATGGAGGGAGACAGTGTAGGAAGAAAGGTCAGGACAGAGCCTTAAGGGACCTTCATACTTAGTGGGCTGGAAGAGCAGGATAAACCAACCAAAGAGATTTTGAAGGGCTCAGGGGATAGGAAGAGAACCAGGAGAGAGCAGTGTCATGGAAGACAAGGAAGGAGGAAGTTGGTGAAAGGTGGAGGGGGGATGTTGAGGACACCCCATCCTCCTAGTCACTCGGCTGACAGCTTCAGTTCTATCCTCTGCTTCTCACTCACCCACCTCTCTACTCTGTTGTCAAATCTTGTCATTTCTGCCATCACAACCTTTCTCATTTATGTCCCCTTCTTTCCTCTGGCATAGCCTCCATCTGAGTTTAGGCTCTTATCACTTCTCACCTGAGTGACTGCAATAGCTTAGTCTCCCTGCTTCAAGTCTCTCCCCACTTCAGTTTATACTCTACCAAGCTTTCAAGGTGAACTTTCCAAGATGATTTTTTTTAAAGCAATTGGGGTTAAGTAACTTGCTCAATTTTACACGGCCAGTTATTTCTGGGTGTGGGGCTAAGTGTCTGAGCCCAGATTCGATCCCAGGTGATCCTGACACTAGGGCCAGTGCTCTTACTTGCTGTGCTACCTGGCTGCCCCCCAAGATGATTTTTGAGGCAGCAAGATGGTGCATTAGATAGAACCTGTGGGCCTTGAGTCAGGAAGGCCTGAGTTCAAATTCAGCCTCATATACTTAGTAACTGGGTGACTCAGGGCAAGTCACTTACTTCTATGTGCCTCAGTTTCCTGATCTGTAAAATATAAAAAATCTATAAAAATAATAGCACCCTATTGTGAGATTCCAATGAGATAATATTTGTAAAGTACTTAGCATAATGCCCAGTTTGTAATAGGTATTCTTTGTACCTATTTGCTCTACATAAGGTCACCAGGAGAATTACCTTATGTCTGTTATATCCTTTATGCTATTTCTCCAGTGTTAACACCTGGCTGACAGTATGGCCTGAAGAAATTAATGGCTGTATAGAATCATCCTCTATGCCTCAGTTTCCTCATCTATAAAATGGGGCTCATAATATCACCTGCCTCCCAGGGTTTTGTGAGTATAATATTTGCTTTTTGGTTTTTTTTTTTGGAGGGGGGAGAGCAGGGCAATTGGGGTTAAGTGACTTGCCCAAGGTCACACGGCTAGTAAATGTTAAGTGCCTGAGGCCAGATTTGAACTCAGTTCCTCCTGACTCCAGGGCTGGTGATCTATTCACTGTGCCACCTAGCCGCCCCAAAGATAGTATTTGTAAAGCACTTATCATGGTGCTTGACACATAGTAGGGGCTGTATATAAATGTTAGTTATTATTGTTACTATTTTCTTTAAACATATTTCTGAACATGTCATTCCTCTGCTCAGTGAGTTTCAGTGGCTCCCTACTTCCTCTAGGATCAAATATAAAGTCTTCTGTTAGGCATTTAAAAGTTCACAACCTGACTCATTCTCACATTTTACTCCTCTCTATATATTCGATAATGCATTGATAGTGGCCTCACATGGAGCTCCCCTTTTTGTGCCTTTTCACTGGACCTGGAAGGACTGGGCCCTGGAGAGAAATGGCACATACACCAGTGTTCAGAAGATATAAATCTTGAAGCATGAACATGCTTTTCCTCCTTTCTGAACTTGTCTCTGCTTCCCCTGATGCAGGAGTCAATCCTAGGACATTTAGGCTGAACCCTGCATCAGGGAGCAGCTAATTAGCAGCACCTGGCTTCCATAAGGAACTCAAGGGCAGAGGCTGAGAAGTAATAGCTCTTGGTAAGTAAATCCTGAAAGAGACCAATAAAGGAACCATTAAGAAATTAGTGATTCAAGTCCTGAACCAAAGTATAGATCCTGCCAGTTTCTAAATATTAATATACCAAGAGACCAGTCTACAGGCCACCTAAATAGACTTCTGTGGACCCTCAGTGGCTCTATAGACCTCTTTGAGAACTCTTATTTTATCCCTACCACCCTTCACACAAAAGACCCAAATATTTGGCAAGAATTAACAATTATTAACATACTCAAAACCAATAGGTCAAAGAAACTTTTATTTTCCTTCAGGAAGGTTCTTAGCCCATCTAACTTAGGAGCTCAGAGTGCTCAAGCGACTTACTCACCATCACAGAGCTAATAATGAATTGAGATTTTATCCTAGGACTTCTATAACTCCAAGTCCAGTGTTCCCTTCATTACCCATGTTACCTATCACATAAGGCATAAATGAGACCTAGCTCTGACTGGTTCTCACATAGACAGGATCAGGAACAAAGCTGAAGGATGGTTACCATATCAGTTTGCAGCTGCCATTCCTAGAACACTAAAGAATTCACTTATACTGCTCCTACCCTTTGGGGCAAGGCACTGACAAGTTTCAGCATGCTAAATGAGAATGTTATAATCACCCATCTTGCTCTATTTCATCCCCAAATCATTTGTTCAGTTAAGTATTGACTAGGTAAAAACTAAGCAGGTTGGGGTGGCTAGGTGGCACAGTGAATAGAGCACCAGCCCTGGAGTCAGGAGGACCTGAGTTCAAATCCGACCTCAGACACTTAACACAAAAACTAGCCATGTGACCTTGGGCAAGTCATTTAACCCCAACTGCCCTCCAAAAAGCAAAAAAAAAAAAACTAAGCAGGTAGCACTGTGCTAGGCACAGTGAGAGATAAAAATTAAAATGTCCAGTAGGAAATTGGAGATGTGAGACTGGATATCAACAGAGATTGGAGTAGGATAGGTAGATTTAAGAATGATCAGCATAGAGATGGCACTTAATTTGATTAAGCTGATTTGATCACCAAGTATAGAGGGAGAAGAAGAGGGCCCAGGACAGGACCCCAAGGGACACCTATAGTTAGAGAATGTGATTTAGAGGACGATTCAGCAAAGGAGACTGAGAAGGAGCAGTCAGGTAGTTGGAGGAAAACCAGGAGACTAGTGTCCCAAAAACCTAGAGAGAAGAGGGTATCTGTGCTTATATCCTGAAAAATTCTATATTAGGCCTTAGGCTTTTGATATACATTTGATTTATGGTCTTAGGTCCTTGCCTTTTATCCCCAACCTGTTACTCTCCATATTTTGGTGGTGTTCGCACCTTATGAAAAGTAATACTAGTCTGAGATTTTAAGTTGAAGTAGTTTTTAATCTAAATGGGTGAATAACCCTGCAGAATAGTTTGCTTGGTGAAGTAGACCAAAACTGTGTGAGAGTGTGATAGTAATGGCAATTAAAGATTCCCCTGTATTGGCTTGGTTTTCAAACTGATTGTGTTAAAACCCAGAGCTTGTTAATCCCACCTGTGGGATGGACTTGTTGATGTGAAAAGAGAGTCCTGAACTGGGAGGAGCTGGTGACGTAGATTTGGAGAGACAAGAGAGAGGCAGAAGAACTTTTTGGAAGCAGCACCCTTGTGGAAGCAGAGAGAGACTGAGAGAATTGCTGGGGGCCACTTTGAATTGACTTTTTAGACCTGCCCCCTGAGCTGCCAAGGACTGAGGAGACATGGCTGTTTTGCTGGTACTTTGTCTGTCTGTTTTGATGTTGTTTTGCCAGATTTGTCCACTGGTGAAAGACAGTCCTTTTGTTGAAGAAGTCCTGGAACCTGGCTGTTGGCTAAGAGCTCCTGAGACTGTCCTGCAGACAGAGAGTGAATACTGTCCACTAGTGAAGGGCAGTGCTGTTGTTGCAGGGGTCTGGAGACTGTCCTGCAGACAGAGAGTGAATACTGTCCACTGGTGAAGGACAGTGCTGTTGTTGCAGGGGTCTGGACACTGTCCTGCAGACAGAGCGAATACTGTCCACTGGTGAAGGACAGTGCTGTTGTTGCAGGGGTCTGGGAACCTTTCTGTTGGTTCAGAAGCCCTGAAGAAGGATTTTCTTGTTGTATATTTACAGAAATCCTGGGAGAGGGTTTTGCTAATGTTTTCAGGGGTTCTATGACTGTTCTACGGACAGAGGATGAATTAATGAAGGGACTGGCAATGTATCTTGTGGCCTTGCTAAGCCTTGTCTCCCCAGGAACTAAGATTGCTGAGAACTTGCCTCCTGTCAAGATGAAGAAAAGACCTCCATTTGGGTATTAAGTGCTGTGCTTAAACTTGATGTAACTCTGGGGTAGATTCAATGGTGATCCAGGGATGGGGAACTTTTGACCTTTTGTGTTCTATGGTTGAACAAATGAATGTACTTTACTTAGATTGGAAACTAATCTCCATTTGAGTAGAGGGGCTTTGTGGTGGACTAAATGAAGGTACAGCCTAGGGGTGGAGTAGTATTTAGAACAGGGACTTTGTAATTAATTGAATGATTGGAAGGTCCTGGGGTGGGGTAGTACTTGGAGATTATTTAATCACACTTAGTAAATGCTGTATTTTGAATGATGTCATGTTTTGATCTTCTCTGTTCTTGGTTTGTCACTGAGTAAAATGGAGAGCACCTATGCTGGTATTTTGAACCTTGGGAAGTTGCCTTTCCTTGGCATTACATTACAGAGAGCTACTGCCATAAAAGTAGATGTGACAGAGGATTACATTATAGATCTCATTTGATATCTCCATGTCCAATGCTTTTTTTGTTTCTAGAAAAAAGGTAGCAATTTCTGATACTTCATCAGCATATACAGTCATCATCCATATGCCAGATTTCAAAAGGAGTTACTTTTCTGTGAAAGTCCTGTGCTTATCTGTACTTTTCTAGGTGCCAGTGGGCAACCAGTTTCATTGTCCATCTGTTCTCTCTCATTCTTGGTACATTACCATAGTGCTCTTTTTTTCTGATCCTACATGACCATTTCAGTGTTTCTTTCTCCACTCTTAAGCATGATTTTATGTGAGAGGCAGTATGGCCTATTGGGAAGGGTTCAGATACACTTCCTAGCAGTGCAGCTAAAGGCAAATCACTTCAGTTTGATTTAACAAGTATGTGTTAAGCACCTGATATGTGTTGAGCATTGTACTCTGTGTTGGGGATACAAAGAAAAATAATGACTTCTCCCTTCAAGGAGTTTATATTCTACCTGGTGCCCTACTTTTCTTCTCTGTAAAATGGGAATAAAAATACCTTTAGTTCCTGCCTCATAATGTTGTAAAGCTCAAATGAGAGAATGTATGTGAAGCACTTTATAATCCTTAAAGTGCCAGAGAAATGTCAGATACTGTTATTGGCCATATTAAATCCTAACATTAAGGAGAAACAGCTTGGCAGAGTAGTTAGATAGCTGGCCTCAGAGTAAGGAATACACCATATAGATGCTTGGTGTTTGAGTACCTACTCTGTGTGCTCCACGCCAGGTGCTGGGGATACAAAGACAAAAAACAACTCAGTCCCAGTATTCAAAGAGCTTACATTCTGTGGGGAATACAGTTCATACACTTTTAAGTTTAGATAAAATATCTACAAAATAATTTCTGGTGCGCATTAATAGTGTGGGGAGGGGTTAGGAAAGACTTCCTCTAAGAGGTGGTATTGGAAATTGGATTCGAGGAAAGTAGGTATTCTAAGAAGGGGGAAGGAATAATATTCCAAGCACAAGATAACTGCCTGTAAGAAGACACAGGGATGGGACATGGAATGTGTATAGAGAATAGCAAGTAGACCAGTTTGGTTGAACCATAGAGTATGTGAAAGGAGAATAATATATAAAAAGCTTGGAAAGGTAGGACCAGATTGTAGAGGACATTTTTTTTACATTTAATCTTTATTTTTTCCACTCAATTAATTGTAAACAAAAATTTTTAATATTCTTTTAAAGAAAATTTTGAGTTCTCTCCCTCCCCTCCTTCTCTTGCCCCTCCTTGAGAAGGCAAGAAATTTGCTATAGATTATACATGTGCAGTCATGCAAAACATATTTCTATATTAGCCATGTTACAAAAGAAAATGCAGACCAAAGAAACAGAGAATAATAAAGAAAGAAAAAGTATGCATCAATCTGCTTTCAGATTCCATCAGTTCTTTCTCTAGAGGTGAGTAGCATTTTTCATCATAAGTCCTTCAGAATTATCTTGCATCATTGTATTGTTGAGAATGAGTCATTCACAGCTGATCATAAAACAATGCTGCTGTAACTATATCCAATGTTCTCCTGGTTCTACTTACTTCACTTTGCATCAGATCATATAAGTCTTTCCAGGTTTTTCTGAAATTAGCCTGTTCATCATATTTTATAGTACAATAGTATTCAATCACAATCATATACCACAACTTGTTCAGCCATTCTTTGATAGGCATTTCCTCAGTGTCCAATTCTTTGCCACCACAAAAAGAGTTGCTATAAATATTTTTGTCATATAAGTTGTTTTCCTTTTTTCTTTGATCTCTTTGGGATACAGATGTGTATATTGCTGGATCAAAGGGTATGATACAGTTTTATAGCCCTTTGGCTATAGTTCCAAATTGCTCTCCAGGGTGGTTGGATGAGTTCAATAGTCCACTAATAGTACATTAGGGTCCCAATTTTCCTACATCCCCTCAAATATTTGTCATTTAATCTTTCTGTCATATTAGCCAATCTGATAGTTGTGATTGGTACCTCAGAGTTGTTTTAATTTTCATTTCTATAATCAGTGGTGATTTAGAGCATTTTTTCATATGACTGTAGATAACATTTATTTCTTCATCTGAAAACTGCCTATTCATATTCTTTGATCATTTATCAATTGTGGAATGACTTGTGTTCTTATAAATTTGACTCAGTTCTCAATATATTTGAAAAATGAGGCCTTTATCAGAGAAACTTTATGTAGAATTTTTTTCCTGGTTTCCTGCTTTCCCTCTAATCTTGGCTGCATTGATTTGGTTTATGCAAAACCTTTTTAATTTGATGTTATCAAAATTATCCATTTTATGTAATTCTCTATGTCTTTTGTTTGATTATAAATTCTTTCCTTATCCATATATCTGAGAGGTAAAATATTCCATGCTCCCATAATTTGCTTATTATACCACCCTTTATGTCTAAATCATGTACCTATTTTGATCTTATCTTGAATACAGTGTGAAAATGTCAATTTATATCTAATCTCTGCCAAATTGCTTTCTAGTTCTCCCAGCAATTTTAGTCAAATAGTGAATTCTTTTCCCAAAATTTTGGATCCTTGGGTTTATCAAACACTAGATTGCCATGGTCGTGTACTGCTCCTAGCAAATACCAGGTATTTTTGATGAATACTGCTTCGTAATATACAGTTTGAGATATGGTACTGCTAAGCCACCTTCCTTAACATTTTTTATTGATTCCCTTGATATTCTTTTTCTTTTTGGCGTTTTGGAAGGGGAGGGGAGGGCAATTGGGGTTAAGTGACTTGCCCAAGGTCATACGGCTAGTAAGTGTTAAGTGTCTGAGGTCAGATTTGAACTCAGGTCCTCCTGACTCCAGGGCCAGTGCTCTATTCACTGCACCACCTAGCTGCCCCTTCCCTTGATATTCTTAACCTTTAGTTCTTCCAGATGAATTTTGTTATTCTTTTTTCTAGCTCTGTAAAATACTTTGTTGGTAGTTTGATTGGTATGACTCTGAATAAGTAAATTAATTTAGGTAGAATTGTTATTTTTATTGTATTGGCTCAACATATCTACCCATGAGTAATAAATATTTCTCTAGATGTTTAGGTGTGACTTTATTTGTATGAAAAGTGTTTTGTAATTATATTCATATAATTCCTGGTTTTGTCTTGGCAGGTAGACTCACAAGTATTTTATATTGTTTTCAGTTAAAAATGGAATTTTTCTTTCTATTTATCACTGCTGGGTTTTATTACTAATACACATAAATGCTGATTATTTATGTGAGCTTATTTTATATCCTGTACTTTTGCTGAAATTATTAATTATTTTAACTAATTTTTAGTTGATTTTCTAAGTATGCCATCGTATCATCTGCAAAGAGTAATAATTTTGTTTCCTCACTACCTATTCTAATTTATTCAATTTCTTTTCCTTGTCTTACTGCTAAAGCCAGAATTTCTAGAACAATATTAAATAATTGTGGTGATGTTTCACCCCTGATTTTGTTTGTGGAGGACTTTAAGTGGCAAACATAGAAGTTTGTCCTAGAAGCAACAGTCACTGGTGGGACACGCACAGATGTGCTTTAGGAATATCACTTTGGCAGCTATGTGTAGGATGGATTGAAACAGTGAAACAGTATGGCATGGTATATAGAGTCATCCTAGAAATCAGGGAAACCTGTATGACAGAAAGACTTGCCACGGGTGAGCTCCTTTTGTGGTCATTTTGCTGTTTCATTTTTATAATGCCTCAGCAAAATGAGGGGGAGATATTGATTGTCAGGGAGAGGCAGGCAAGAAGCCTTTGGCATTTCAAACCAACAGAAATGTGATTTCTTTTCAGGGACTGTAGGACCAGAGTAAGCTTCATCCTTGAATGTCACCCAGTATCCTAAGGAAGTCCTCATGCAGATAGGATTTGCCATTAATTTCTTCAAGCCATGCTTTCAGCCAGGCCTTAACTCTGGGGAGATACAGTAAGGGACATAACTTGATTCTCCTGAGGACTCTCTGAAGAGCAAACAGGTACAAAGGGTTCATTAGATGCCAGTTGGTCCTCAGAAGTTGAAAACAGACTGATGCCTGCTGAGAATTACAGTAAAGACAGCTATTTTAACACACAATTGTGATAGTATCCTTTTTGTGTGTCTGTGTGATTTAGCTTATAAAGTACATAATAAATACCTGGCCAGTTTCTTTTTCTGACATTTAGCCCTTCTCCTATACTATGTAAATTAGGCTAAGAAAAACTATAGGCCATAATGCAAAATGCAAAGGATCTGCTGGTGATGGAACAACAGCAACCAGTGTGCACCCATGTACGGAATGGAACATATGGCCTGGGCTAGCCCTTTGTATAGTGGAATATAGTGAGTGGCTGCCTCTGCAGTGCTTTGAAAGGGCAGTAAAGGCCTCACCTGCCCCTGAATTCTGGTCTCTCTTTCCTGCCCTGCCTCAGCCTGCCATGATGAAGCCGTACCCCCATAACTGACCAGAAACTCCCACTCCTTTGGATTAGCTAACAAAGGAGGAGAGGGTGGTCTCCAGAAGAACCTTACTAAAGTATTACCTGTTGCCTAGGCAGAGGATGCGGGGTGGGGGGGGGGGAGGTCTCCCTAGAGCCCATTCCTGGTTAGAGTATCAGATGGCCTGTCACCTGGGAAGGCGCAGATCCTAACCCTGAGGGAATTAAGTACAGGACAGGGACATTTCAATAGGCCAGATGGTTGAGCCTTGGTTGAATAGGGGGCGGGGGCTGGGGCAGGGGCCTGGAGCCTTGACCAGAAAAGGCAGCCCTGGGATTTGGGGGACAGTGTGAAAGCAGGGTCTGCGTGAAGAGTTGGGGGCAAAGAATGTTTACACTGGCTCTGCCTATATCTTAATTCTTATCCAAGGTCTTTACTTTGTGCGGATAGCAGGAGCTTTAGACTGTCTATACAAGGTTATGGCAGAGATAGTTTTGAGAAAATGACTGATCAGTTCTGTGAAATCACTGATGAATACTGCCAGATCACCAGTTGGCCTTTTCCTCCCACTGAATTGAAATAGTGAGAAACTTCACTGCTTTGATGACTAGATCAGCCAGTTTGGATGCTAGACCCAGAACAGACTCCAGCTACTGATTTTATATAGCCTATCCTTCCTTAGCTCTACTCCTCCATTTCTATGAATATGGTAAGGGATAGTCTAGGTATTTGACAGTAGAATTGACTGTTTTAAACAATTTAAATGCTGGGTAGGTACTGCCTTGGAATTTTATTGGATATTTCAGGTGACTTGATTTCTGAAATAAGGGGAAGGAAATTGCCAGCTGAGTTTAAAGGTGAGAGGGGAGTGAATTTCAGAGAACCTCAGTGGCCATTCAGTGCATTCCCTACCTGAAAAACACACCTGTTACTACCTACCTGCAGTCATCCAGCCTCTGCTTGAATGCCCCTATTGAGGGGTTATCTCCTGCCTGTGTCATTTCATTCCACTTATAGCTCTATTTTTTAGAAAGTTTTCTCTAATATTAGGTTTAAATATTCCTTTTTATAGCTTCTACCTGTGGCTCCTGGTTCTGTTCTTTGGGACCAAACAGATCAATCACATCCTGCTTCCACATGACATTTCAAATTCTTGAAAATAACTGTCATACATTCCCCCCCTTTCCCACTCACCTCCCAGTCTTTCCTCCAGGTTTAACATCCCCAGTGTCAACATTCCCCCAGCAGTAGAGGGAGGCAGTATCATAAAGTACTACCAGTGGAGTCTGGAGCCCTGAGTTCTAGTCCTGACCTTGCTATTTCTTATATGTCTTTTAATATCTCCGAGCCAAATTTCATTCACTTGTAAAATGGGAATAATGACTGAACTTCCCCACCTCACAGGGCTATGAAGAAGCTCTAATCAGAATGAATGTGAAAATACTTTGTGAAGCATTATGCAGATTTTAAAGGTTTGATGGCACGTTTTAATTTCTTTATTTGCCCTACCCTTCTTTCTTCTAAATTAGCCCAGGAGCTTTGCAGTCAACTAAACATTTCACTTTTCCTTCTATCAGATGTCTTCCCTCTTTACTGTTTGAATAACATTATGTCTCAGACCATCTTTTCCTCTATCAGTATGAGTTGTTAGGTGTTTTCTGTTGGAATAAAGACGGCCTTTTTTCTTGCATCAGTTCTGAAACTTTGTGCCAGCAGTGTCCATTATTAATTGATGTTGAATGCTAACTAGACACAGTTGAGCATGGCTTCAGTCAGTCATTTCTTGTTGGAAGGTTTATTCTGAGCTGCCTCTTCAGAAATGAAGTAGACTGGGCAATTATCTGCTTTAATTCCTGACTCATCTAGGGGCCTACCAGGGTCAGGAATTTTAGTACCTGTCCTTTGTTTTGTGACGGTGTTCCATAGTAATCCTCTGTAAACAGGCAGGAGTGGGCATTTTTTCCAGTTAATACAGTATAATTACATTCCTCCCCCTTCAAGTGAGAGCACATGGAAGTTATCATCATTGCTTATTTCCCTGGGACTATAGTAGATCTTAATAATACTGTAGATGAAGTTTTTGGAAAACCATCTTTGCTGGTATAATTTTCTTCTCTTTACTCTTGACCAAATTTACAATACAAAAGCCTCAGCATCTGAGTGGTGCCAACAGAACTTCCTTTCTTAACCACTCTCTGTATAATCCTTTCTTTGTGCAGGGATGGTGAAAGTAGATTGTTACATAGGAATCAGTTTGCTCTCCTCCAGAGAATCAAAAGAAATCCCTTATGAAGCGCTTACAGACCTGTAAGTTACATGCTAACCTCCCCAAGATTGCAAGAATGAAAATTAACTGTTAGAAACTGACTGGTACAGAGCATTTGTACTCTCTGAGAGAGGCATACATCTGCCTAGTTATATGTTTCCCATTGGAAAATACTAGCTTTATATTCTTTTTCAGAGGGACATAGATCTGATACGTATTGATTTTGCCATGTTTTCCAATTGTCCAGCCATACTTTGACATTTGCTGGAAGACAAGACAAAATCACATTTTAAATAAAACAACTAATTCTTCACACTTCTACCAAAGATACAAATGAGAAATTTTCTTCGGCAGATTTCTCAACCCACTTCCAGGGGGGATGAAAATTGTTATGGAAGTAAGGGCCTTTTGCCATGGGGAATTTGTAGTTTATCCCATTGTCTCATGAGTTTTAGTGCACTGCACCTTGACTTGAATGGTTGTCCTCTTGATATCTCTCCATTTCTTGTACCTGGAGTTGTCATTAATGGTCTTCCCGAATCCTAGCACTCCTATGGTGAGAGTTTGCTTAATCTAGTCACCTTATCACTAGGGGGATTCACCTCTATAGAGCGATTGCCTTTGAAGTCATTAAGATTCTGAGATGTTGGTTTCTTCTCCCTCTACCCATAAAATGTTAGCACCACATCATCATTCAATTCCATTTGTTAAAATAAATTGAGTTTTCTAGTTTTATCTGTATTCATCCCTCCTTTGTTTCACATAAAAGTCAGACTTATTTGATACTGAGGTCTTCGTCTATATTTCTGTACTCTTGTTATGTTTCTAATTATGAGAAATAGCAAGTTCTATCTCAGTCTTTCTTCTTTCCACACTACTGTAGTACGTCTATTCTCCCTTTTCTTTTCCCACTTAAAATCTTTAGAAAAGAGCTAATCTGCCCCCAGGACCTCTGGTTTTTTCTTATTTTTAGGGTTTTGAAGGGATTCTTGTTTCTTGTCTCATGAGAATATTAACACTAAATTATCATACAACCTCTCCCAATTGTTCCAATAAACTTACCTCTTTAATTTCTCTTAACTCTTGCATTTGTATTTTAGATTACATACTCAGCTATGGCAACTTCATCAGAAATTCTTGAAAGTAGGTCACTATATTAAAGATCAACTTTTCCCCACTGTAGGATTATACTTAGTTTTTCATAATAAATTATTTTTGGTTGTAAGCCTATCTCTCTTTCTAGAATATGATATTCCAAAATCTCTCATTTGTGGTAGAAGCTACCAGGTCTTGTGTGATCCTTGATTCTTTGTTACTTGAACTCCTCCTTTCTGGATACCCGTGTTTCCCCGATAATAAGACCTATCCCGAAAATAAGCCCTCCCCTTACTGTGTAAGATTCCTCTAAAATAAGCCCTCCCCCGAAAATAAGCCCTATTGAGATTGCTACTGTAGTGAAGGTGATCCCCTGCACTACATGCTACATTACGGTACCCTCTGTATGCACCACCCCCCCCCCACCATGAAACGCACACCGTGCTCTGAGCTGCATCCAATCAGAGCTGCAGCAGTGAGCGCGTCATCCTGTTCTTCCCCAGTTATTTGCTTATTGAATAAAGGTACATTTTTTTGTTCACATTTACCTGTTTATTAAAATTGCTGTCAATGTTCATTAAAATAAGCCCTCCCCTGAAAATAAGCCCTCTGGTGTTTTTCTGTCCAAAAAAAAAATTAATAAGACAGTGTCTTATTATCGGGGAAACACGGTACTTGTGTCATTTTTTTTTTTTTAAGCAATTGGGGTTAAGTAACTTGCTCAAGGTTACATGGCCAGTTATTTCTGGGTTTGGTGCTAAGTATCTGAGCACGGATTTGGTCCCCAGGTCATCCCAACTCGGGCCGGTGCTCTTACTCACTGCGCCACCTGGCTGCCCCATCATTTTTTTTAATGGAAACTGGATTTTAGCTCTGCCAATTCTCAAATTAGATCTCCTTGTCATGTTTGCTAAACCACTTTTTTTTATAGCATTTCCTTACCTTTTCTTCTGTTTTTCAATCTTTTTATTTTTTTTCCTTATATTTCTTTCTATTTCATAGAGTCATTGATTTCTGTTGGGTCTATTCTAATTTTCAAGGAGTCCTTTACTAGGGTAAAATTAACCACATTTTTTCCTAAGCCACTTATTCTCCTTCCAGTTCTTTCCTTCAAGATTTTATTTCAGTTTTTTATATCTAGCTTCATTTCTTCTAGGCATTCATGGTCTATGGAATATGTCCTTCTTCCTTTGTGTCTGTGATTGCAGTTGTTATAGAATTCTGTCCTTCTAGGTTGGATTATTGTGTATCTTTGGACTGATTATAAGCATTTATAGTGATCTTTGTCTTCTACTTGATTATCTCTTTGACCTTAGTTCCTGAATTGGGAATTTGTGCCAGGACCTGACCCTGTACCTTGTTATACTTTTGGGTAGAATAGTAGTCTGTACTTAATCTCAGTGTAGATCACTTGTGTTCATGTGTTGATCTCTACCTCCCTCCCCCCTTGCCCATGTCCTTTGAGATTCAGAGCTCTGGATATTCAGGGCCCTCTGTGGCATCTCAGTATAGAGTGACAAGCATTTTAAAAACTCCTGGCACTAGGAATGTACTAGTCTGAATATAACTGAGGTTAATTCATTGTTTCTGTACCCTGGGATTTTCTGAGTACCCATAGGCTTCCTCATGAAAACCTTCCCTTCCGACTGAATTGGGACACAGAGCCTTGCGGGCTACCTATGTCTCTAATTGATCTCTGGTACCACTGGGAGACTAACTGCTTGTTTATCTATTTTGGAGCTTTCTTTGCTGGTCCCCTTGCCCCTTTCCTATTGTCTGTGGCCTTCTGGATGATTTTTTTTCTCTTCTAGAGTGGAAGAAGTCTTTTCTTATAGTTTGTCATTGTATTTATTCTTCATTATTGAGTCTGGTACTATTTTTAGTTTTTTTCTGAAGGGTGTATTTAGGAGCTAGGTGTTCTGCCTCCATTTAATCAGCTATCTTAGAGGGGAGTCACTGATATTTCTTCAGTTGAGTGCTCCCCCTCTAACCCCTCCCTTTTTGGTATAATTACACCATGATTTTTTTTTTGCTTTTTGGAGGGCAATTGGGGTTAAGTGACTTGCCCAAGGTCACACAGCTAGTTTTTTTGTGTTAAGTGTCTGAGGCCGGATTTGAGGTCCTCCTGACTCCAGAGCCAGTGCTCTGTTCACTGCACCACCTAGCTGCCCAACACCATGACTTTTTTCAAGGCATTTGGTATCTCTTTTAGATATTTGAGAATCATTCCCTTACCCTCTTCCAAATTATGTCACTTCCAATATGAACCTTTTCTATATAGATTTATACTGCTTCCGCTGCTTCTCATCTTTGCTTTCGTCAGGGTAGCTTCTGAATTCATCATGCTGAATATCAGTTACCATGATATTAAATTCTGAATGTGAGATCTCCACTGCCAATAATGCAAAACAAATTGAGTAGAAATCTAGAAAGATCTTTTCTAGTTTTATCTGTTGTTTCTTCCCACCTTCCAATTTCATCTTAAAAGACTTTCAAGATAAGCCTTCCTAACTTCAGGCCCAGTGCTCTATCCATTGCACCACCTAGCTGAACAATAATACATCAGTAGAATGCTATAAATTTAGTTTACCTAGATTTCAGCAAAGCATTTAGCAATCTTATGCTATCCTTTTGGTCAAGCAATTAGGTGACACGGTGGATAGAGCTCTGGGCCTGGAGTTAGGAAGTCTCATCTTCCTGAATTCAAATCCAGCCTCAGACCCTTGCTAGCTATATGATCCTGGGCAAATCATTTAACCCTGTTTGCCTCAGCTCCTCATCTGTAAAATGAACTGTAAAAGAAAATGGCAAACCATTCTAGTATCTTTACCAAGAAAATCCCACATGGGGTCATGAAGAGTCAATTGAAAATGACTGAATAGCCACAAGTAAGAAAGAGTTAAAGGGATTCTTCCCATATAGGAGAGACTTCATGTCTCTCTCAAAGAGCCTATACTTTGAGCTAAAAGAGGGTAGCTAGGTGGCACTGCTGTGGATAAAGCACTGGGCTTGGAATCAGGAAGACTCATCTTCATGAGTTCAAATGCAGTCTCAGGCACTTACTAGCTGTGTGACCCTAGACAAATCTCTTCCCCGTTTGTCTCAGTTTCCTCATCTGTAAAATGAGACAACTGAACAATAACAAAGAGATGTAGGCTAGGTTATAAGACTGTTAAGTGGATTCAGAGCTCACTGAATGACTGGACTCAATATGTATCATTAATGAATTTATGTCAGTTTGGAGGAAGGTCACTCACTAGTGGATTCCCTCAGGGACCTGTATTTTCCCTTGTGCAGTTCAGCATTTTCAGCAGTGACTTGGATGGGCTTGTAGATGGTATGCTTATCCAATTTGTATTTGCATATGACACAAAGTTAGGAAAAATAGCTAACACGCTGGATAACTGAGTCAATTCAGAAAGATCTTGATGGGCTAGAACACTGACCTAAATCTAATAAGATGAAATTTAATAGAAAGTTATTTACTCATTGCATGAATTAAATCATGGTGGTGGTATATATTGTTTGTGAGAATAAATTCCAAAATCTGAAATGGTTTTAGAAAGAAATTTATGAGATCATTTGGTAGAGAAGAATGAGCTGGAAGGTAGGTGTGACTCACTGTTGTCCATGCTCTGAAGGTTTACATTATGCAATATAGTAAACCCACACATAAGCTACCTCTACACAGTTAAGCAATTTTGCTGAGAGAACAACTTGAAAGCGAGGTAATTTGAGAAAAATATTAGGAAATACAAACATTCACTAAAATTTAGGTGAAGCCAAAACACAAGGTTGGGTGGACCCAAAACAAGACCTAGCTGTGGGGACCCAAAACCAGAATATTTGGGTAACTCCAGGACCTGGGGGAACCCCAAATTCCTTTTATGGCTGCCATCTCCAGCATTCCTAGAGAATGACTGAAGTTAGGACAACATTCTGGCTGCAAACAGTCTCTAGGCACATAAAGTTAGGTTAAAACAATATTAATAAATTATAAATAATCTACATATACTGTGGGGGACTGAGAGTGAGACATGAAGTCAGAAAGACTTGGGTTTGAATTTTGCTTTTGGTGTTTGTTAGCTCTGTGACAGTGGACGAGTAATTTACCCATTCTGAGCCTTAGTTTCTTTATCTCTAAATTGAATATAAGAGCACCCAGGTAAATGTCCAATATTATTGTTCTTCTAATTAGTGCTTTGTGAGCACAATGTGAGTTAACAGTATGATATGGCAGTCAGAATATCTATAGCAACCTTAGGCTTCTTTGAGGGACATGTGGTCTAGAATGAAGGAGGAAATAATCCCTCTGTACTTTGTCCTGATTTGACCACACCTGAAATACCCTATTCATTTCTTTTTTTTTTTTAATTAAGCAATCGGGGTTAAGTAACTTGCTCAAGGTTACACGGCCAGTTATTTCTGGATGTGGTGCTGAGTATCTGAGCCCAGATTTGATCCAGGTCATCCCGACACTGGAGCCGGTGCTCTTACTCGCTGAGCCACCTGGCCGCCCCTCGCCCTATTCATTTCTGGGTGCCACTTTTGAGGATGGGAGTTGAAGAGCCTGAGAATGTTTAGAAGAGTGTTACTGGTATGGTGAAGATCAAATTCCTACCTATGGATTGTTTTAAGGCCCTAGGATATTTTGCCTGGAGCTGGAATGAAATGGGACTGGGGATGGGGAGCAGAAGGAGAAGACATGATAGCTGATTTCAAGGTCTTATAGAGCTATTTTATAGGATTAAAAATTAGATTTTTTATGCTTGACCCTAGAGAGTAGAACCAGGAGCAATGGGTAGAAGTTATTGAGAGTCAGATTTGGGTTTAAGGTTAGTGAAACCTTCTTGGCAATTAGAGTTTCTCCAAAGGATAATGGACGGCAAAAATAAGGGTTTGAGTGCTTATAGAGTATGTTGTAAAATGGATTCTTGTTCAGGTATGTGTTGATCTACATGATCTCTCAGATCCATTCTAACTGAGATTCTGTGCTCCTTCCCCACGAATGTTTTAAACAAGTTATAGCTTGGAAGACTTTGTGGGTTAGGTCTATATGCTTGCTGGGAAAATTTTAGAACAAAAGCATCTGCTGAGATTATTATAAGTAGTAGAAGCAGCATTTTATTCTTATATTTTTCAGTAGGGGTTTAAATTGAGAATGTTCTTAATTATAATGTAATTATGGCTGCTTATTGCTTTAAACTTTGTAGTCTACTTTGTATTCATTATCCCATTTAAACTTCGCAACAGCCTTGTAGGGTAGGGACTATAGGTACCACTTCTCCATTTTACAGAGACTACTTGACCTTGACCAAATCACACAGCTAGTAAGAGTCAAAGGTATGTTTCAAACACAGGTCTTCCTGACCAAATCCAACACTATACCCTTTGCAACACATATGTGACCACCCTGTTTGGGGTGAGCCCTGAGATTAGTCATTTGGTGAAATGAGCGTTTCAGAGCTCCCAGAGCCCCTGTGATATCCTGACCTGGCTTACTCAGGTACCCTGTGCCATACCTAATTTGGACCCGCATACACACACACACAAACACACACACACACACACACACACACACACTCACTATCAAAAGCTGTTCTCGTCCTTCAATCAAGATAGATATAAATCATTGATAAGAGCTTAAAATATGACCAGCTTCAAGGGTAGTTGCATTTGGAAAAGAGTCAACATCTTAAGCTGAAGGGATAAAGTTTTGACAGCAAAATATATCAGCCATCCAGGTGCAGGAGCAAAGATTCAGGCAGAGCGGTAGGTTCTTCCTGACCCTTTGAAATCATAGTGTGAACTGTGGTCACATCCTTTATACAAAGCCAGTGCCAACTGGGACTTCATGAAATCCTGCCTTGACCTGAACTTGGTTTACAGAAACTAATTATAATTCAGTTTTAAAGTATGGCCATTGATCACTTTTGCTGGTTGGGAAAAAATCAGGAAATCTAATTTAATGATACTTGGGTATCAGTGCTCTAGGATCTCAGTGGACTCTAGCAGACAGTGGTACCTTTGGGCCAAGTTGATCATTTTTCTGGAAAGAGAAACAAAGAAACAACTCTCTAATTGGAATAGAGAGACTCTTTCTGCATTCTTGGAACAAGCCTGTTCTGATCTTTCCCAGGATGGGCCCTTGGATTCTGCATTATGCACCAGCCAGTATTTCTCTGCTCCTACTCGATTTATGCACATCTCGATTTATGCATGTCTCCAGCAGATGGTTGGGCCTGTCTTCCTCCTGTGCTTGTTTAGCATAACAGAGGGCTCAACTACCAGGGCTGGTCTCAAAGTTTTGTCTGCATTTCTGGATCCTGATTAGGTAAATACACAGAGCTGCATTGAGGGTTTGGGATCTCTCAGCTGATTTGACAGCAACCAGGGACGGGATTTAATGTTTTTAAAAGGGGTTCTCTATTCCCACCTCCCCAGTGCCAGCCAAGAAGACCCTTTCCCTCTCCCCCCACCTAGATGACCTCTTGATCCCTTCCTCCTTACTCAGTGGGGGGAGAGCACATCTCTCAAATCACAGAGTGTGACTCTCTACATAGCATTGGAGTAAGTCAGTCTGCCAGTCAGCTTCTTGTTTGTCACAGTTTTTCTTGAAGAATGGGAAACCTAATTTGGTAGAGGGGAAGTGAGGAAAGCAGTCAGGGTTCTGTGATTTGAGGAAGAGGGAACACAAATAAAAAAAAAAGCAGTGGTGATCTCCGGATATTTTCAGACTCGTTCTTTTCTCTCCAGCTTTGGAGCAAATCAATATCTTGTGTTGAGATGGGTAAATGGAGTCGTCTCTTGAAAGTGCCCCGGTCAGCTTACCACACGTCGGGCAGCTGCTGCTTTCCAGGCCGTCCAACGATTCCCAGGCTATGAGGATTGACAAGGCAATGATAAACTAATGTGGCCCCTCAGCTCTGAGCGCTCCCCATTGTGCCCGCAGCTGAGACCCTCTGCTGCTATTTGCTTTCTCCCACATACATTATTCAACAGCCCAGGAAAAGGCCAAGAACCTCTTTCATTCAGGAATTCTGTATTAAAATAATCAATTTCAAACTGAAGCCGGGAAGGCAGCCTTGCTACAGGCCGAGCCTATTAATAAGCCACCAGTCTTTTCCATTTGCATTGGGCTCATGCTGCATTGTAGTAATATGGGATTATTTTTCCCCTTTCCTTCAAGAAACCAAGCACTTTGGTTCTCCTGTCCCTTAGTAAATAGTCTGTCCAAGCAACTGCTTCTGATCTTGTAGTAGAAGCCCATATTTGTTTTCTCTTAACCAATTGGGCAACTCCAAATTCCTAAGTACTTAAAAAAAAGCGGTGCACATGGTGAAATCCAGAAAATCTGTAGAAGTGTGTGTTTTCCCTTTATTGCTTTACTTCTGTTGTTCCCACTGTGCTTTAGGGTGTCATGTTCATTTACACAAAAGAAATGGATACCATGCAAAATTCAGTGGCAGAAAGTTCCAGCATTGAAGGAAGAAACTATCCCAAATAGTTCAGTATAAGAAGGCTGATGCCTACAGGTAGTCTGAAATAATCAATTGAATTTGATTTTTAAAAAGAAGCATTTTTGAAATGTAAAAAAAAAATTTAAATACAAAATGATAGTATACATGTAGGCTGCCTATTTTTTTTTGCCATCAGAAGAATAGATTAAATTTTAAAATGTTCAACTCTGTAGTGCTGCTCATGATCTCTACATAAGGGTGCTGGCCCATAATGATGACCAAAGAGCAGTATCTTGCAGTCACCCAACACACTATGGAAAGACTGATGTGCAGAATCTTCCTGTGTGACCACATGACAAATGAGGAGCTCCCCAGAAGGTCAGGGGTGGCAGATGTATCCGAAGCAGTTAATCGCACAAAGAGACGCTGGGCGGGTCATGTAGCAAGGGTGATGGACAATAGCTGGACCATCCGACTTACAAACTGGATCCCACGGGACCACAAACGGCTGACCAGGAGGCCCAAAACTGGGCAGAATGAATCAGTGGGTTGGCAGTTTAGAGGTGGAAATAGTGTGCACGGTATTGCCAATTCTGGTGTTTCATGGATCTGTGCTCTCCTTATGGGAAGGGAAGACTAATTTGAACAAATGAATGGAGATGTGTGTAAATGGAACACTGTGAAAAAATACCAAGTGTGCGGTGAATTGGACACAGTCAAATCTCAACTAGAAACATTTGATAAACAGTTGAAATAATTAATAAAATGTTAACTGGAACTCCATTTTCATTTCTTCTCTTTTTGCTAAAAACCCTAAGCCATACTAGTCTACCATTCTGCCTTGGGAACAATTCAGTGACCCTCGTTTAACCTTTCAGGGTCATCATTTTGAACTGTTCAGGATTGTAGATGTAGAAGGTGCAGGCATTTTGGTTGAATTTGTACTGACCCCAGGACAACCCCTGATAGTTGGTTTTTGAATGAATCCTAGATAAAAGCTTATTTTCTGTTTCTGTGCTTTTTTTTTCTCTAAAATATTTAGTATAGCACAAATCTAGTTAATTGTGAGTTCTGGCTAGCTGAGTTCCAGTAAATTGAGGTTTTAATGTCCTATTGAAGATGAAGTGGGTTTTTTCTCCTTCTATTTGGTAACTAGTATAGTATTCAAACTTAGTAAAAAGATGTGATAGACAAGAAAATAAGGGAAATCAGGAAAGTATGTGCATTACTGTTTATGGTACTTTTAAAGAACAATATCCAAGATGGACTCACTGCTAATTAAGAGCTTTAGGGTGTTCCCCCCCACACCCCGTGCATTGATTATGTCATGGTATATTCTGTATTACTCTATTCCTGATGGGAAAAACCCAAACATATTTTTCTCAGATTCATATTTGCTATATTGATACCAATTTTCTGCTTTCTCCATGATTAAATTTCCCACGATCCATTGCTTAAAATAGAAATAATATGTCTTTGTTATCACAAGAGCAGACTCTTCTTCATTCAATATACTCAACTGGAGTTAACATGATTCATCAGTTCTAGACTCCTAGAGTTGTAAGAGATATTAGAGATCATCACTAGTTCAGCCTTCACACTTTACAGATTAGAAAACTGAAGTCCAGCGAGAGAAGTGGTTTCTTCAGGGTCACATAGAGATATAACTAGAGCCTAAGTTTTCTTGATTTCTAGTCTTAGTGTTTTTCTATTCAAATTCTGTGCTTCTGTGACTCAGGAAACCTCAGAGATGCCTCTTTATATTACACCACCTTTCCTCTGCATGCCCTCATTACTGTGTGTGAGCACGGAGTTCTCATGGCTTTTGCAATATAAAGTTGATGATATTTTGTTTTTCTGAAACATAGTACCAAAGAGGTACTTATATTCAAAATCATAGAATTTCAGAGTTGGAATTGACTTCAGGGGTCATCTGGTTCCACTCATACTTGAATAAGATCTTCTTTTATATTTTTCAATATTCAGGAAGTTGTCATCTAGCTTTATTTGTCTCAAAGAGCTCCAGTGAGGGGGACCTCTTGCCTACTGAGGCAGTCCATTCTACTTTGTGACAACTCTAATTTAAAAAAAATAATAAATTTTAGGGGCAGCCAGGTAGCACAGCAGGTAAGAGCACCGGCTCCAGTGTCGGGATGACCTGGGGATCAAATCCGGGCTCAGATACTCAGCACCACACCCAGAAATAACTGGCCGTGTAACCTTGAGCAAGTTACTTAGCCCCAATTGCTTTAAAAAATAATAGTAATAAATTTTATTGTGAACTAGAAAATCTTCAACAAACACAAATATTTCCATGAACAAAGAAGGCCAAAAAAAGTGGCATTGTATGCAAAACCATAAATCCACTACATAGAATTTGTTCCTTTTAATTTGCATTAAATTTAGCATGGTAGTGCTGAATTTACTTGACTTGTCTAAGGGCATCTCTAATTAGCAGGAAGCTTTTTCTTATATTAAGTTTAAATCTGTCATCCAGAAACTTCTCCCCATTCTTCCTACTTCTGTCCTCTGGGACAAGAACAAGTCTAATCTCTCTTCCAAGTGATAGTCATTGAAGATAACTAGCATGGTTTTCCTGTATCTTCTTTTCTCTAAGTGAAACATACCCTGTGCCTTCAACCATTCCTTATATGATATCACCTTAGTTATTCATTCTTCTTTATCCAAAGGAATCACTAAACATTTCACTGACTGCTGCTACCCTGGAAATTCAAGGTAATAGTCCTGGCCATTGTAGATGGCTTCTATTGACCTAAATTTCTCCAGTTGGAGCCACTTCCCTATAGCTACAGGCATACATTTTATTACATAATCCAGAAAAGTGCAGGGTGTTTGTTGCTTCCTGTAGCTAACAAATCCTTCTTGGTCATTGAGTCTGATAAGAATAGGACCCGATAATTTTGAGACAAATCTATTAAGAACCCAAAACTCTAGAAAGAATATGCTTTTGTTTGCATTGAGGATAATTGTTATGCCAGAAGATGTGTATTTCAGCAAGAGCCTAGCTGGACTGCATGTTTCATTGTGCTTTTTTCACAGTTGGAATAACAGTCTTTCCTTCAATATTCGAAGACTCTTTTGGCAAAATCAAATCCACTTGAATATAAATCCCCCCTAGAATGAATTGACTGCCACCAGAAGTTTTGCAGAGCAGTTTCAAGATGAAGGAAATTTTATAGGAGACTGAGCATCATTTCTTATTGTAATAGAAATACACTTTGGGGGAGGAAGGTGGGAGCCAAGTAGTGTATAATACAGTTTAGTGGAAAGAGGGATTTTAATCAATACTTGATCAAGCTGGCTCCATATTATATGTCTGAAAAGAGGACAGTTGAGAAGCAGAAAGATTTCTTTGTTGTACTGCTACCTGATTTTTTTTATCTTCCCCACTTAGGTCTTACTACATTACCTCTCTTCCTTCTCACACTGTACATTGTGGTACCCTCTGTCACAGCCTTATTCTCAGCTGAGTCAGAAAGTAAGTGATAAAATTATCATGAGGGTTGTTGAGCCTCTCAAGAATCTTTTCAATTTCAATTCATGCATTTATTTTGTATCTACTATGTGACTGCTAGGTACTGGAGATACTACAGAAATTAAACATTGCCTACCCTCAAGAAACTTAAATTCAGCTGGAGGTAACAACATGTACAGTGATAAAGAAATAAAAAATATATACAAAATAAATGCAAAGTAGCCTCATGAGAGAGCAGAAACAATTTTGGGGGGGAGTGAGGAAAAGCTTTATTTGGGAGTTCATGTCTGACCCTATCCAGGGAGTTTGGGATACCAAGAGGCCAAAGGTGAGGAGGGAGAGCAGTATAGATTTGGGCACAGCATGTACAAAAGCTTAGAGGAATGAAATGGAATGTTATACCCAGGTAACTGTAGGAAGGTGTGCCTGGTGGGCTGCAGCTTGCTGTGTGTTGAGTGAGCAGCATCATGTGGATTCGGTCTAGAAAAGCAGAAGACAGGTGATGTGGGGTTTTAAATGCCAAACAGAGGAGATTTCTGTTTTGTCCTGGAGGCAATAGGGAACCACTAGAATATTGTTTTGGCAGCTGTGTAGAAGAATATTTAGGGAAGGGAGAGACTAAAGGAAGGGAGACCAAATAGGAAGCAGTTCAATCAGATAACAAGTTTTTATTAAACCCCAACTGTATGCCAAGCTCTGTGCTAGATGCTAGAGATATAGAGATGAGAATGAAGTCTTTCTGACCTCAGGGAAATTACTTCCCCAATGAAGTTATGGGGACCTAAGCTAGGGTGGTGATTATACAATGCAGCTAGCTTCTGATTACTTAAAATAATGAATCTAGTTAAGTGGTTGCAATATATTCACATTCACAGTATTCTAATATTATAGTCATGTAAATTATGGTCACTGGTTCCAGCCCAATGGAAATATGCAATATTATAAATCCAATCACAAGCAGCTCTCCTGAGGACAGCTGCTGTGAATACCTTTAAGGGTCTAATAGCATAGTATAATTAACTCTGTTTATTTAGCAATAAACTAAAGCATAACATTCAAGAAACTAAAGCATAACATTCACAACAATATAACATAACAACTTATTACTAAGGTGGCCACATAGTCTTTTTTTTTAAGCAATTGGGGTTAAGTAACTTGCTCAAGGTTACACGGCCAGTTATTTCTGGGTGTGGTGCTAAGTATCTGAGCCTGGATTCGATCCCCAGGTCATCCCGACAATGGGGCCAGTGCTCTTACCCGCTGAGCCACCTGGCCACCCCTTGGCTCCATAGTCTTAAACAAAACATATCTTTCAGTATATCTTATGGTTATCTTTAAGGGGTAGCAGAAAATATAAGCACCATCCACCTCTAGGTCACAGTAAGTTACAAATCTCCTCAGTCAATACAGAGTATCCACATAAAGTCCTCTTTCATCTTGACTAGAAGCTGACTTCCAATCATCCTTAAGCCAATAATCCCTAAGGGGTAGCAGAAAGTACAAATACCATCCACCCCTAGGTCACAGTAAGTTACAAATCTCATCAGTCAACACAGAGTATCTATCCAAAGCAAAGTCCTCTTTCATCTTGACTGGAGGCTGACTTCCAAACCCCAGGCTCCTTCTTCACAGTCTGACCACTCCCAATACTTGCCTGGATTCACAGGTAGGTAGCTCTCCACTCCTGTCCCATATCTTAGCTCACAGGGACTACTCCACTCCAAGCTCTTCACAGTTTCTGTTTCTAGGAAAATAAAGCTTAAGAGGGATATAATAATATTTAAACACATTACCAGTGCTATCATCTCAATTCACTTTCTGTCTGAGAAATAAACACAGAACAACAGACAGGACTTCTGTCTGAGAAATCAACACAAAACAACAGAGAGGACTTCTGTCTGAGAAAGTAACACAGATCAACAGACAGAGGGCCAACATCACAAACATTCCCTGTCTCCATTCTGCCTGCTCCTGCTCTTATCTGCTCCTTCCTGTTCTACCCTTTTTGCAAGCTTTTCCCACCTTGGGCTCCTATGTGATTACATTCAGATTATTAAGGGGCAGAAGAGATCTTCAAATTCCCTTAGGCCTATTAAGGGCAATACAATGTATACTGTTTCCAATCAAAAATTCTTGATACAATCAAAGGCAAGGCTCAAAGGCACTTGATTAGCTAAAACTCAATACAAAAAAAACAGCAAAAAATCCTGTTTTGCTTGCCATGACAAATGTGAGTTGGAATTGTGCTACCATTTCTGGGGGGAAATTCAAGGAGATTTGGAAGTGAAATAAAAAAGACTTGGCATTCCCAGATTGATAAATGACCAAAGAATTTTTGACATTCATTTAAAAAAATTTCAAGTTCCAAATTCTCTCCCCCTCTCCAGTCCCACCCCTACCCCATGAGAAGAAAAGCAGTATGTTATCAGTTAGACATATGAAGTCATGAAAAATGTTTCCATATTAACCATGTTGCCACAAAAGGTGCAAGAAAATAAAATTTAAAAGTATGCTTCAATCTGTACTCAGAGTTTATGAGCTCTCTTTTTGGAGGTGGATAGCTTTTTTCATCATGAGTTCTTTGGAATCGTTGTGGATCATTTTATTGATTAGAATAGCTAAGTCTTTCATGTTTCATCATTGTTACAATATTGCTATTACTATGTATGATGTTCTCTTGGTTCTGCTCACTTCACTTTGTAGTAGTTCATAGAAATCTTCCTGGGCTTTTTTTAAACCATCATGCTTGTCATTTCTTATAGCAAAATAGTATTCCAACACAGTTATACCATAACTTGTTTGGTTATTCCCCAATTGATAAGTATCCCCTCAATATCCAATTCTTTGCTACCACAAAAAAAAGCTGCTATATTTTTGTACATGTGGGTTATTTTCTATTTTCCTTGATCTCTTTGGGATACAGACTTAATAGTGGTATTGCTTGGTATTAAACAGTTTTATAGGCCTTTGGGCATAGTTCCAAGATATTCTCCAGAATGGTTGGGCCAGTTCACAACTCCACCAATAGTATATTAGTGTAGCTATATTTTACATCACCTGCAGCATTTGTCATTTTTAGCCTGGGTATAGGGAGGCACTTTTTCAAGCTTCAGACTTTTTTCCCTGTTATTTTCAGTTAGTTCTGGTGGTTTGTAAGCTTTCAGTGTTTCCAAGGTGGTATGATCCTGGGAGAGGTATAGTTATTGATCTCCTGGTTTGTGCTCTGGTCCTTACCCAGGTGGGACTCCTGCTCCCTTTCAGCTGTAAGAGCTAGGGCTCCTCTCTGCTCTGAAACTGAGACCAGGGCCCCCAGTTCCTTGTGACCACAAGAACTGCTCTCTGCCCTGGTAATTCGATTTGGAGCAGGCTATGGGCAATGGAGTTGCCATATAATGTCTGTTCCTGTGCCCAGTGCACAGCTCTCTCCTATAATTTCTTTCTGACTAGTTTTCCAATCCCCTTTACATTTCTGGGCAGAGAGTTCCTGAAGCTGCAGCTGCGTCCAAGGCCCACAGCTGGTGTTGCTGCCATTTGTACTTTGGGCTAGCCCCTACCCCAGTGCCACAGACCTCTCTTTCTGAATTCTTAAATTTTCTTGGACTGGAAAATATGTCTTACCATGACCTTTTGTTGACTCTGCCACTCCAAAATTTGATTTGAGGCCTTATTTTAAAGTTGTTTGGAGGGTACTGTTAGGAAAGTTCAGCTGCAATGCTTCTTCTACTTTGCTATCTTGGCTTTCAGTTTTTGAAGAAAAAAATCTAAGCTCTCAATAGCCACATGAAAAATATATTCCCCAAGTCACTAATGTTTAGAAAAATGCAAATTAATGCAAGAATCAGCCTCCACTTGTCATCCATCAGATTGGCAAAGTTGACAAAAAAAAGGACAATGACCAGTATTGGAGAGGCTAAAGGAAAATAAGCACATGCATTGTTGGTGGAACTGTGAAATGATCCAGCTGTTCTAGAAAGCAATTTGGAACTGTGGCCAAATATTTAATAAAGTCATTGACCCAGTGATATTTCTAGGCTTCTCTCCCAAAGCAATTCACAAAGGGAAAAAAAAGTACCTATATGTTAAATATTTCTAATAGTTATTTTTGTAGTGCCAAAGAACTGGAAACTAAAGAGGTGCTGGCTATACAAATCATGATATATGAATCTAATGGAATAGTATTATGCAGTAAGAAATGACGAAGGAGATGCTTTTAGAGATGATTGGGGAAACTCATATGAACTGACATGGAGGGAAGTAAGCAGATTCAGGAGAACAAGTTATACCATAAAAACAGCACTATCAAAGCAAACAACTTTGAAAGACTTAAGAACTCTGATCATGCATGATTCCAGAGGACCAGTGAGGAAACATGCTACCTGACCCTGACAGTGAGTTGATAGATTCAGTGCAGAATAAGGCATACATACATTTTTGGACATGGCCAATGTGGGAATTTGTTTTGCCTGACTGTGCTTATTTGTTACAAGGATGTTGTTTTCTTTTTTTAATGGGAAGGAAGTAAAAGGAAGAAAAAGCAAATGCTTGTTCATAAAAAAAAAATAAAATTAAAAACTAAATATTTGACAGTTGATTGGATTGATGTAGTAGTGGGATGGGGTATTGAGGAAATTTAAAAATGGCTAAGGTTAGGAACCTGGCTAACTCTTTTCCCCAGCAGAGTTGCAACCCATTTTAGTTTTATGTCCTGTTGCTGAGCACAGAGCAGGCATTTAATAAGTGCTTATTAAATAAACATATTGAAATCAGGGTGTTGATTTTGACAGAAATTAGGAAGTTAGGAAGGCTTTCTTTGGGTGGAAACTCTTTAAGAATTTAAAGCCTTCAGGACCCATGGGCAGAATGCTCCAAAGCTGGCATTTTATGGCACCATGAAATTTGAATGCAGAAGTGTTTGGGGGCAAGGTTACTCCCTGAGCTCCTCTAACCACACCATGAAAGTGGCAACCAGGAAGGATTGGAGGTATTAGGACTTGACCTTAAAATCCATTCCATTGGTATCTACCCCCATCTACATCAGAAAGATGGATTTTTGAGGATGTCTGGTAAAGTATTTCATTTTGAGATGTAGAAGGTTTTTGCTTTGCTGGAAAGAATTTTTCTGACCTTCTTGTAGATTTTAGGGAACCATTTCAAAGGTGAAAAAACATTTCAACCTCAAGGTTCATATTCTACCACTAACTACAGTAGGAGTCTGAGATGATGCCAAAACAAAATAAAGCAAGAATTAAGTTAAAAATCTACCCCTTGTGTTTCTGGAGAACTTGTTTAGCCTTCTGAATCCTAATGACACATTTCTTCCGTTTCCAATTTTGAAATTAGCCAGTAGATCTAAAGTCAGGGGTAGAACAGAGAGATGATATTATAAAATAAAATTTTTTCAAGTTACAGCTAAAAAGACTTTTACTTACTTTTCACTAAATGTGTTTTTTCTTCCAAAGGCCCTCCATTCAGGTTCATTATAAGTTGCTTCCAGCTGACTTCCCCTTTAGAAAAACTTTGGCAGCAGGAAATGCATGCTCCAGAAGAGATTCCCAATGCTATAATTGCATAGATCTTCTGTATTTACCCCTCTGGACATTCACATTCACCCCAAGAGGGCAGTTGGCTCACTTTATAACTTTCTGGAGGCTGTAGCAAATGAACTGTTTGACAAAAGCCTGTGAGTTCACATTTCACTCATCTTTATCAAAGAAGAAATTTTAAATTTGATCTTTCTTTTTGACTGACACTTCATTTTGCTGGTCTGGCTACTAATGTTTGTCATGTTAGGGATTGAACCTGTAACTTTACTGGTATAGAAAACTGCTGGGTAAAGAAATTCTTACCAGTGCAGGTTGCTATCTTAGTGTTGCTTAGAACATTGAGAGGTTATGTGACTTTCCTAGGATCACACAGTCAGTCTATGTCATAGGTGGAACTTTATTTAAAATAAATTTTTTTTGTTTAATCACTGATTTTCATAGATCAAGTTCATATACACTAAGGTAGCTAAAAGGTTATTACCCTCTTGTATGCACCCTGTCTTGGAGTCAGGATCCACACTGAAACTCTGTACATTACCCATCATCTACACACCAGTCAAACCCTTTTACCCCGCCATACATTCTGCCCCTTGGTCTTCCAAGCCTCCAAAGGAAGAAGTTGTCTGTATATACTATCTTGAGAAAAAGGAGACTTAAATTGAGGAGGATTTGAGCCATTTCCTTGGGGTATATGGAACCCTTTGAGGGATCAGGTACCTTGAGGCCTAGATAACTTTGAATAGGGAATAGAATAAGGAAGGGCTAGAGAGAGCCAATGGAAATTATGTTTAAAAGCAGTTAGCCCTTATTGGATAAGTCCTCTTGGAGGCAGGATCCAAGAAACCATGGACCAGAGCGCTTTCCTTCCTAGAGTGGGACCAAATCATCACATATATGGCTTCTATGAAACAACACACTTAACTCCAGTAATCAGGCATGATAATAAAGCTGTTTTTGGCTGGGGTTCTTGCCCTGAGATTGGGAGAGGGGGCCAATTTTCCATCCAGAAGCAGGTAAAAATCACACAAGATAGGTGGATGCTTCACATGGCACAATGAACACTGTTGAAAAGAAGCAACTGCCTTGTCCTTAGGGATGTCTTATGGTACTGTGACTTCTACCCCACAAAATGGCTTCATGACCTCCATGTCCAGATTACTAGTGGTCTATTCTCACATGGACATCATCCTGGTTGTTCATTTTAGCAGAAGATGGTATATCTTCTATATGTTCTATTTGTAGGATATGTACTGACATATCCTACAAATTGGTACATATGTGTGTTTAGATATATAGCTATCTATATGTATATATATATATATATGAAAGAGAGAGAGTTACTACGATAGTATTCCATTACGTTCATATACCACCACTTGTTCAATGGTTCACAAAAAGAGCTGCTATAAATGTGTTTGTATATGTGAGTCCTAGGAGTGGTATCTAATAGTGGTATTGCTGGATCAAAGGGGATGGACAGTTTGGTTGCCTTTTGGGCATAGTTCCAGATTACTCTCCAGAATGGTTGGACTGGTTCACAATTCCACCAACAATGCCTTAGTGTTCCAATTTTCCCCCATCCTCTCCAGCATTTATCATTTTCCTGTTTTGTCATGTTAGCCAATCTGATAAGTGTGACGTGGTACCTCAGATTTGTTTTCATTTGCTTCTCTCTAATCAATAGTGACTTAAAACATTTTTTCATATGGTAATAGATAGTTTTAATTTCTTCCTCTGAAAACTTTCATATCCTTTGACCATCAATTGGGGAAGGACTTGTATAAAAGACCCTGCTTTCAAGGAGATTCCTGTTCAAAGAGAAAGACAATATGCAAACTACTACAGTAGACCCCCCTCCACTTTCATGGGGGTAGCAGTCCTAGAAAATGGCATAAAAGTAAAAAAACATGAATGTTGATACATTGAACCTATGGGAAATAGGGGGTTAGGTTCCCACAGCTACCAGAAACTTTAACCTCTGCTAAAGATTACTGAAAATGTACTTTTCTGCATTCAATTATTTTTTTTTTGCTTTTTGGAGGGCAATTGGGATTAAGTGACTTGCCCAAAGTCACACGACTAGTTTTTGTGTTAAGTGTCTGAGGCCAGATTTGAACTCAGGTCCCCCTGACTCCAGGGCCGGTGCTCTATTCACTGTACCACCTAGCCGCCCCTGTGCATTCAGTTCTTTATAATAAAACATTAATTCTGATAATATGCACTTTTCCTAACATAGTAACTGAGAAATAACCCATAAAATTCAGTACACAAAATAAAGTTTGAAACATGCAAGACATTTTTTCTCACTAATAATTCCCTAGAATTCTGTAACCTTTTGTGCTAACATCTCAATAAAAAATAATATTGATTTCAGACAATATTCACTTTTCATGACACATGAAATTTACAGTACCATAAATACTTTCCTCCTTTTTGCAGATATAACAAATCATCGATTCGTTAATACCAAACTCACGGCTAATGGCAGTTGCAAACATTCCAGCATGAAGTTCACCTAAGACCTTTGTTTTCTCAGTAAACCACATCACTGAATTTGCCTGCTTGGGCTTAGAGCCCAAAGGACTCACAATATGCTTTAGGGGCATAGTTGCAACACAAAACTTGAGTTTTGAAGGTAAACAATGAAAATATGAAACAAGACCCCCAAAGCACCTAGTAATATACCAGCTGTTACACAAATTTGTGTGCATCATGCTTCTTATTTTTTTCTCTACTGTACTTAGCTATGATTCTGTGCACAGTTGCCAATGCAGAAGTGAAAATGAAGTTACTAATACAATTGCATGAATGCTTGAAGTCAAAAAAGTTAAAACACATGAATGTTGAGGATTGACTATATATATGTAGACAAGATCTACACAGAATAAATTGGAGGTAATCAGTAGAGAAAAGGCACTAGTGTTAAGAGAGATGTAGAAAGGATTCTTGTTAGAAGAAAGGATTTTAGCTTGGACTTGAAGGAAGATAGGGAGGCTAAGAAGGAGAGATAAGAAGGGAAAAAGTTCCAGGCTTGGGGGTCAAGTGGTGGAAATACCTAAAGTCAGGAGGGAAGAGTGTCTTGTCCAAGGAATAGCAAGGAAGTCAGTGTCACAGGATTGGAGAGTATTTGGGGGAATGGGGAGGAGGTAAGGCATAAGAAGCCTGGAGAGGTAGGAGGGAGGGCTCACCTACCTGATCCAACACATGGATGACAACGAGAATACCCAAAACAATTAGTGTAATAACTTCCTTCTGCTTCCTAGTCCATCCCTTAGTGGGTGCCATCTACCTTCCTCAATTCTAATTCCTCAACAATCTCATAGGATTTTTGTAAGAGGATTTGTTATAGTAAGTATCCTAGCCTCCTTCAGTTCCATCACTTGGGTGGAAATAGCTTTCAGCTTTCTTAGGACCTAGTATTTGGTCTTATCTGTACAGAATGCTTTCCATTTGACCTTGCCCACAGTAACCTGTATAAATATTGTGCCTTTACAGGTCTTAACTCCCAAGAACTCATGCTGTTCCTTCTGTAGGTCAAAACCCTGAAACTTCCCATGAAAAACATTATTCCACAATGGATGAATTAGTTGTCCCATGGTGTGATAGTAACTTGGCTGCTGGTACTGTGTATTACATGTGTCATGAAAAATGAAAAAAAAAACCACTCAGTTCTTTATATCCAAGGAATGCACGGGATTTGGAGGATGCTTTTGCTTGGGTAGTGAACTGAAGGTAGAGAGAGAATCTTAGGCAGAGAGCTTAAGGGCCCTTCCTGTCCTCATTTCTAATGTCATTGATACCATTTTGCTAGGATCTTCATAAGCTGCCTATCCTCTCCTTATTAACCCCATATTTGAGGAGCCACACGTACGGCTACGCATAGGAGAGTGTGTTCTCACTTTGCCTACACCATTAGGTGGCAGGTGGAGTGTTTCCTCCTTTTACCATCAGTGTCTATTTCTTCAGATAGCCATGTTTTCCTGCACAGCAGCTGTGGCTATTATGCGCTCTTGTTCAAATGTCCCCAATTGGTCTACTCATACCTGTATGGTAGAGTGTTGAGGGAGGCTCATAGGTCAAGTCTAATGTCCCAGCGGTGGGGAACCCACTGACAAAGAAAGATCTAGTCACTCCCAACACCACCTGGTCTTAGGATCTTCCTGGGGCAACACAAATCCAATCTATTAAGCCCATCTTTTTCAGGAATTTTATTCCTTCTCTGGCTGACCTCCATCAGGGAACTGACTGCATAGGAAACTAATCATTATTGGTCCAGGTTCATGCAGCTCTCCATCTCAGCCACCTAAAAAGCACAGAACCCATACAGGTTTTCTAAAGGACTTAACCAATTTTTCAAATGTCAGTCTTGTATGAGATACCACATCAGTGGAATTCTGGGACTGAGAGGAGGGCCACAATGCTCACACTGAACCATTGTTCCAGTGATTTCTCAGTTTGTTGTTTAACATTCTTCTGTAGCCTTCCAAGCTCTTTGGTGGTAAAAGTCTGCTAGTCCTTCCTCTCTTCAGTAGAAAGAATCATTATACCCTCTTAGAATAGTAATAGGGTAAGGCTAAGGCTTTCTTACCTCTTAGATGGGTTCCCAGTTACCATCCTCACTCCTCTTTCCATTTTCTTCCCTTACTGTTCTAACCTCAGCAGAATTCAACATGTTATCTAGTCAAACCTTTGTTTTAGAGTCCATACTTCTCAGCTGCAGCTAAATCCCTATCCCATTCAGTATTGCCTTCTCATTTATGCTGTTTACTGAGTTCCCCTTCTGCCTTTAGACACAGTCCTTAACAAAGAACGCATATGCATCTCTTTCTAGTTACTGAATACATAAGATTTACTTTTAGTTTCCACCTGTTGGTCAAAGTTTTCTAAGACTATGCTAACCTTGGCATTATCTTTATTCTTTTTGTCAACTTCCTTAAATGTCCATTGATTAGTCTTGCCGGGTCAGTGAGGAGGCTTTCTTATCTCTTAGGCGGGTTTCCAGTTAGCACCCTGTCCCATGGAGAAGATTCACCATATGCAGCCATAAGTGAGGTGGCCACGGGATGCCAGAGCCCCCATATCTAGCTGTCTCATTCCCCAATAGCCTTCTTCCTCTTCATTGCCCTTCTCCTTTTCAACCAGCCAAAAAGTCATTGTTATTCAGTCCTGCTAGCTATGCTAAATGTTCTAGACTAGAATTTACGAAAGCAGGTCCTACCCAGTGCTTCGGGCTCAGATTTGGAATGAAATGAAACAATTATAGTTTATATGACATTTTACTAAAAGATGATTCCTTAACCATAGTGCGGTAAAGATATTCAGCAAGGATATGGTTTGGGTCAATGTAGCTCCTTACTCTTCCGTTTGTCACAGAATTGTGCTCAATTACAAGGATGTGTTGACTGAAGAGGCAACAAGATCAACCACTCATGAATGGAGTTTTTATATCTGAGATAACTGAGAAGCTATGTGAATGCCTATAGCCTTAGTCTCCTGAACAAATTAAGTTCCAAGGATGGTTTAATTGTCATTTTAGACAGTCTTTTCTCACCTTTAGGGTAAAAAAATCTGGCCTTCATGGTGGGGGCTTTCCTGTCTTAGCACACAGTGCTCCTACCACAGAGTGGGTAAAAAGTGAATTAAGATGAGAGAGAGAGAATGATCAGAGAGCAGACTCACAGAGACTGTGGGATCAGGGGTATAAGAAGCCTTGACAAGGAGAAGGGACACTTCAGAATCTAGAGAAATGGAGGAGAAAAATGAATGTACAAGTATATCTCAACTGTTATTAATGATTTCGGTGAAAATGTTGTATTAGGTGAAATTACAGTTAACTCCATAGTCCCATATGATATGCATTTTAGGCAATTGGCTTGGGGCTGTGACTGTGGTTTTACATCATTAAGGTGGTGTTTGCTTGCAATATATGAATAACCTTTGAAGGGAGGTGATTGGTAACTACCACATCATACATTTTACTTAGGGACTGTCTAGGAGAAGAGCTATTTTTAACTGGAGATACATTAAACCAAATAGTTATAGGTGAGCCACTGTTCAGTGTCACCTTACATGCCTAACAAAATATTGTGCTACCAACAAATTAGCATTCCATTTGTCATCAGTATTTTGCTTTGTAAACTTGTTGAACAACCTATCCATACATACATTTTGACAATCGCAGCTAATCTGGCATAGTTGTGGAGGATAGCTTTATTTGCCATGAGAAAAAAGTCTCAGTTCTTTTTATTCTTTTTTAAATGAGTAATATTATTTTGAATCAGAACTGGTTGGGGGCAAGTTACATATGGTTTTTCTGTACATCCAAAACAATTTGATGGAATTTTACTTTAAAAAATATCAAAATTCAGCCTACTTTTTCCTATTCAGATGATGCCAAATAAATGGTTTGATTATTTCACTTTTTTCATCTGCTGTTTGAGCAATATATATCCTATGGGATGTTGAACAGATCATTTAGGTTGGATATTTGAATGAATCTTTGATTTCACTGATATCAGTACTTAAGTGATGCACATTGCAGCCTTTTCTCACCCTTTCCAATGTTGTCAGTGATCTCATGTAATACTGCACAGGGGCCTATACATTATGCTGAGATCCTATTTCTTAGTCTCTTAACATGATGTGAATATCTCTGGAGTACACAGGTCATCTCTTTGTTATTTCTTATTCTTGTCGCATGAGTAACCCACATCCTCGTCCAGTTCTATATTTTTCTGATGTATGACTTTATGCTATTTCTCTTGAATAGTTCTTCATTGGTAATGTTTTGTAGCCTACTCATGCGTACCATGTGCCTTTAATACTTGCTTACCTTTATGTAG
>NW_027187369.1:15673674-15730399 GCF_028583685.1 Petaurus breviceps papuanus
TGTATGTGTTATTCCCCCTATTTCTTTATTAACCTTATAATAACACAGATAATTCAGGTATTATTATCTCCATATAACAGATATAGAAACAGAGTCATCATAGTTAAATGACTTACTGAAGACCTCATGGCTAGTAAATATAAGAACCAGCAATAGAATTCAGATTTTCTAACTCAGATCCACTGTTTTCTTCCATGTCATAGATTTGCTTCCTTAGTATGGAAATAATGCTAGTAATAATGCAGGTTTGGGGGTTCCTTCAGCTAGGACCTTTGCTTAAATGTTGGGGCGGGGGAGATAGCACCAGTGAGAAAGAGCAGTGAAGCTTGGTCTAATGGCTTCTAATTTGTTTAGACCCGGCCTCTCTCTATTCCTACACCTAATTTCCCTGGTTTCCTTTAAGTCCCAACTAAAATTCTATCTTTTTAAAAATTTAATTTATTTATTTTTAGTTTTTAACATTCACTTCCATAAGATTTTGTGTTCCAAATTTTCTCCCCATCTCTCCTCTCCCCATACCCCAAGATGGCATGTAAATTGATATAGGCTCAACATGTACATTCACATTAAACCTATTTTCACATTAGTCATGTTGTACAGAAGAATTAGAACCAATGGGAGAAACCGCAAGAAAGAAGAAACAAAAAAAAAAGGAGAGAGAGCAAATAGTCTGCTTCCATCTGCATTCAGATTCCATAGTTCTTTTTCTGGATGTGGATAGCATTTTCCATCACGAATCTTTTGGAGTTGTCTTAGATCCTTGCATTGCTAAGAAGAGATAAGTCTATCAAAGTTAGTTATCTAAAATCCTAACTTTTCCAGGAAGGTTCCCCAACTCCACTTAATGCCAGTGCCTTTCCTCTTTTAATTATTTCCTATATATTTTGTATATAGCTCACTTTGTATGTACTGTCCTTGTTTTGAATGTTGTCTCCCCATTACATTGTAAGCTCCTTGAGTGTGGGAACTGTCTTTTGCCTCTCTTTGTGTCCCCAGCACTTAGCACAGAATTTCCCTGTATCACCATTCATTAAGTGTTCCCTCATTTGCCAGGTAAGACTTTCTTTTCTCTGGGAGCCTCATGGGGGTGGGAGGAAAGGATACCAAATCTTGATCCCATTAGGGGCCTCTGTTGACTACTCCCTTTCTCTAGGTTCTGAGAAGACACATTCATCTCTCCTTTGCTGCCAGAACACAAGTTATCTCCCAAATATGCCACACGTTGGTTCCCTAAACCTTCTTTGGTTTGTTCCCTAAAACCTTCTCTTTTGGGGAGAAGTTGTACAATGATCACTGGCTATTTTTCCTATTGACACAAGCCTCTCCTCTTTCCATTCTATTTTCCATTTAATAGTCAAAGTGATTTTCCTAAAGTGGTAGTATAACCATGTCACCCACACACTCAGTAAACTCCAGGGCCTCCCCGTCACTTCCAAGGTCAAATACCTCTGGCGTTCAAAGCCCTCCATAACCTAGCTCTCCCCTACTTTTCTACTGTTCTTGTACCTCAAGCCTCTCTTACATACTCTTAGACTCAGTAATACTGGTACTGGTCAGTCTTGCTGTTCCGTGAACAAGACATTTATCTCTCAGCTCTAGGCATTTTCTCTGGCTGTCCCCCATGTCTGGAGTGCTTTCCTTTTCTCATCTCTGCTTCTTGGCTTTCCTGGCCTCCTTCAGATTCAAGTTAAAATTTCATCTTCTAGAAGAAGTCTTTCCCAACCCCTTTTAATTATAGTACCTTCCCTCTGTTCATTATTTCCTATGTATCGTGTGTGTGTGGCACGTTACTCCTTGTTTGCTTATTGTCTCTCCCATTAGATTGTGAGCTCCTCGAGGGTAAGCATTGTCTTTTGCCTATCTTTGTATCTGTACCACTTTAGCACAGTGCCTGAAACATAGTTAGGTTCTTAGTAAATGCTTATTGACTGACAGGCTCATTACTGGCTGTAGATTAAAAGAGCCAGTCATTTGTAGATTGTAATAAGTGGGGCAGCTAGGTGGTGCCGTGAGTAAAGCACTGGCGCTGGAGTCAGGAGGACCCAAGTTCGGTTTTGGCCTCAGACACTTAACACCCACACACAAAAACTAGCCATGTGACCTTGGGCAAGTTACTTAACCCCAATTTCCCTCCAAAAAGGCAAAAAAAAAAGATTATAATAAGCAACAGGCTACAATGGGCCTGTCTTTGTCACTGTAATACCACTGCCATTATCAGGGATAACTTTGCAACATTCCTGACAACTATGCCAAATGTTCTTGCCAAAGCCTAACTTAGGCCTGTTCCCTAATTTATCATAGTTTATATCCAATATTGGAACCAAATGAGATACTCACAAAGTCATTCAACAGTTAACAAGGGGAGATTTACTTAGCCATAGCAAGACAAAGATACTTAACAAGAGTGTTCATTGAAGACACTCCAAATTGATTTCAATGAGTGAGCCTCCCTAACTCTGAGCTGCGCATTGAAGTCTGCCCTTCACACACCTGAGCAAGATAGGAATTCATTGTGGCTGATTTGTACTCAGGTGACCAGGAAGTGATATAACCAACCTGAGCCTTTAGTCCCCTGAGCCAATTAAGTTTCAAGGATTGTTTCAATACCCTTTAAGGAAAAAAAAAACAAACTAACCCCACTTTCATGGAAACAGGTGTGACTCCTAGCACAGATTTTACACAAACCATAGGGGCTGTTGTCTACTGGCCCCAGGTTCTTCTTCCTTTTTCAGGAAGTTCAACACCTGGCTCAAGATCTTCCTCTCCTCTCTAACACCCTCATCACCATCTCCAGTACTCTCACCATTACTCCTGCTTTGACTTCTCTTTTTCGCCTTCCCAATCTTTACCTTGTAGTTAACCAATTCAATTCCACACTGTCCTTTCCTCTTGAATACCACTCATCCCTTTCCAAACCCTAATTTTATATTAATCCCACCACCTGCCTTCTACTCACATGCTGGTGAATGGTCCTATACATTATAAAATTACTTTATCCAACCTCAACTGAACCCGCACTGCAGGAAGGCAGTCCTTTTATTTTTCCCTGATTGATTCCCTGTTGCACTCCCCACAGAATCTCTTTCAAACCTGCTATTTTCTCCTCAAGCTTCCCACACCTCACTCTGTCCACCCTCCTTAGCTCAGTACCTCTACTCTTATTTTACTGAGAAAATTGAAACTATTTACTGTGAGCTCCTTCTTTCCCCCTTCCCCATCTCAAAACACCTTTACATAACTCTTTCCTCCACTCTTTGGTAATGAGATGTCACTTTTCCTTGCCAAACCCACTAGACATACCCTTGATCCCCTCCTCTCTTCTCTAGCAGATAACCCCTTCAGTCATCCTCTCTCTCTCTCTCTCCTCTCTCTCCTCTCTGTGTCTCTCTCTCTCCAGTTTCTCCTTATGTGTTGATTCCTTCCCCTGCTCCTTCCTGCTGCCTGATTGCTACTTTTCAGATTTCTTTTCAGGTGATTTATTCATATCAATACCCTTAACTGCAAGTGTTGCCCATGACTTTGCCCATGTCCCTCTTCTCTCACTACATATCTCTTGGTAACCTTATCTGCTCCTATAGATTTTGTTATCCTTTCTCATGGGATGACTCCCAGATCTATATATCTAGTATAGCTTTTCTCTAGAGTTTCACTAATACATTACCAGGCACCTGTTAGACATTTCAAACTGGATGTCTCGTAAGCACCTCAAACTCAGCATATCTAAAATAGAACTTTTTTTTTTCTAAAATCCCAACCTTCTACCAAACTTCCTGTGTCTTTGGAAAGTGACACCATTCTTCCATCCTCCCAGGTTTGGAACTTTAACATTATTCTATACTCCTTAGTCTCCCTAACCCCACATAGATGCCTCCACAACATCTCTCATAGGCAACCTCTTGTTTCTATACAGAAAACTACTATCTTTGTCCAGGTTCTCGTCTAATCTATTACAATGGTCTACTAATTAATTTCCCTATCTTATGTTTCTCTCTGTTCCAATCTATCTTCTATACAACTGCTAAAGGGATTTTTTTTGAAAGTGAAGATTTGATCATATCAGTCCATTATTCAGTGAACTCCCATAATTCCCTCCTGTCTGTAGGATATAACATAAACTCCTCATTGGTTTTTAAAGCCCTTCACACCATGGACTCAAACTATCTTTCCAACCTCATTGTTCTTTACATTCCTTCAAGCACCCTGAGTTCCACTCAAACTGACCTTCTCTCCTTATCAAACATGACATTTCATCTCACGTGTCCTCACTTTTGCACTGACCATGCCACTCTTCTCATTTGGGCCTCATAGAATCCTTCACTTCCTTCATGATGTGACTGAAGCACTACTTTGTACATAAAGCCAAACTTTCCTGGTTTTCTCTCTGCCACTCCATGCTCTCCATCCCAAGCTACCTTGTATTTATTTCATATTTATTCCATATATACTTATATACACAATGTCTCAGCTAATTGAATGTAAACTATTTGAGAATAATCATGATTTCATTTTTTGTTTGTATTTTCAGTACCTACCGTGTTTCCCCGATAAGACCTATCCCAAAAATAAGCCCTCCCCTTACTGTGTAAGATTCCTCTAAAATAAGCCCTCCCCCGAAAATAAGCCCTATTGAGATTGCTACTGTAGTGAAGGTGATCCCCTGCGCTACACTCTACATTACGGTACCCTCTTTATGCACCATCCCCCCAACCCCGTGAAACGCACACCGCGCTCCAAGCTGCATCCAATCAGAGCTGCAGCAGTGAGTGCGTCATCCTGTTCTTTATTGAATCCATTATTGAATAAAGGTACATTTTTTTGTTCACATTTACCTGTTTATTAAAATTGCTGTCAATGTTCATTAAAATAAGCCCTCCCCTGAAAATAAGCCCTCTGGTGTTTTTCTGTCCAAAAAAATTAATAAGACAGTGTCTTATTATTGGGGAAACACAGTAGCACAGTACCTGGAACATAATAGGCACTGAATGCATGCTTATTGATTGATTAATTGATATATCATTTCCTCGTAGGTTTAGAGGTAGATGAAATCTTAAATGTCTCATCCTGTCATTTTTATGAGTGAGGAAAATAAGGCCCATATTGTTGAATGACTTAATAAGTCCAAGATCTCAGAGACAGTTGCTGACATTACTCTTAGTAATATTCAAATTCCAAATGGATAAGACTAATTAATCTTGATTCTTTAAAAATATTATGTTTAAAACATTCTACATTGTTATTTTTGATGTTTGAGCAAAATAGATGCTGCCTGTGATTCTCAACGCTATGAAGCTGCCTTTGTGGTTAACCATTGACTAAATGAGATGAATTTCATTTCAGAAAAAATATTTTGGTAAACGTATATCCTCCCTCCTGCTGACATTTAACTTACAAGTCTTAGATGATAGCATGGTGAAACTTCAGAGGCGAATGCTCACATACCTTTTATTGGAGAACCATGAGAAATGTTTGCTATAAAAGCAAAATGTTTTTGGTCATCCATTTTCACCAGTCCTTCAAAATCCTGAATATTGGGATAGGAACAGCAAATAATATCTCCACACCTGTGCATTCCCCATATTTTTAGAAATAAAGGCTCTGTCTCTGAACTCCAACTGTTAAGGATTATAATCTATAAATCCTTCCCTGGAATTCTGGAGGAGCAAAGTGGTGAAAGTACTCATCTCTCTGTGATTTGGGTGCTAATCTGAGAGTTGGACTAAATCCCAGGATCCTGGCCATTTACACACAGAGTTCTCATTGTGAAGTCTGAACAAAATGACATTCCCTTAGTTGCACTTGGAAACTCTGTATTTTTTGTAAGTAGATATATAAGCTCTTCTTTAATTAATAAATCTCCTTGGTATTTACATGCTTCCCGTTGCCTGGAACAAATTGGGTTCAAGGTGTCAGAAAGTAGAAATTTCTTCCTCCTCACATGTGGAGTGTGCAGTGGGCATTTTAGAGATGTACTAAGACCTGACCCTAAACATAAGCCAACTGAGATGGTTCTTTTTCAGCACCCCTCCATGGTTTAGGACATTATCCAAGAAGCATAGGGTCATAGAATTAGGACTAGAAGGCCCTTTAGAGATCATCTCATTCAGCTCCTTCATTTTACATATGAGAAAACCAAGTCTGGAGATGTCAATTTGCTTGCCCAAACTGGCAGTACATGGCAGAGCTGGAATTCAAACACAGATCCTTTGACTCCTTATCTAGAGTTGTTTTTAAGGCATCACAGTCTGTCCTATAACAGTCACATTATTGTTAGGCAGAGGTATGCTGGAGCCAGCTCCAGCCAGCCCAAAGAAGCTCATTGTTATTCAGTCATTTCAGTCATGTCTGACCCTTTGTGACCCCATTTGGAATTTTCTTGGCAAAGATACTGAAGTGGCTTGCCATTTCCTTCTCCAGTGGATCTATTTTGTCAGGAAGTCATAGGTTAAGTGACTTTCCCAGGGTCACACAGCTAGGAAGTGTCTGAAGCTGGATTTGAACTCAATTCTTCCTGACTCCAGGACCAGTGCTCTATCCACTGAGCCACCAGCTGCCTTGCAAGATCATAAATTATTAAATTTACATTGTAAGCACTTACACCTTGGAAAATGGCAAATACTACAAAATCAATACTTGATTTGTTTTTTTGATTGTCTAGACTTTAAGAAATTGATGAACAAAATGTTAATAATGGAGATGAAACTTAAAAGTGTATCGTACATTGTTTTCTGGAGAGCTAAACTTTTACCAGCATATCATTGCCATTATTAGGGGATCTTTATGTAACATCTTAAAATTCGCATACATGAATTCATTTAGCCTTACAACAGCCCTGTGAGATAGGAACTACAATTGTTATTTTTTTTTTTTGCCTTTTGGAGGGCAATTGGGGTTAAGTAACTTGCCCAAGGTTACACGGCTAGTATTTTTGTGTGGGTGTTAAGTGTCTCAGGCCGGAACCGAACTCGGGTCCTCCTGACTCCAGGGCCAGCACTTTACTCACTGCACCACCTAGCCGCCCCCAACAAGTGTTATTATTATCCCCATTTTACATATTATGAAACTGAAGCTCCAACACAGGTGAGGAACCTGCGACCTTGAGGCCACACTTGACCCTCTAGGTACTCAAGTACAGCCCTTTCACTGAATCCCCAAAGGATTTGTTCTGTAAAGTTTGGATTCACCCCTGCTCCAAGAGCTGAAGAGACTTGACCCATAGTCACCCAGTTAGTAAATATATGAGTTAGAATTTAAACCCAACTCTTTCTGACTCCAATGCCAGCACTTCATCCCGTATACCCTGCTACCTCTTAAATGATAACCCAAACAAATTCTTGAAGTCAGAAGCCAGAACAGAGAGCTATCACTAAGCCTTTGGCAGTTGCAGCCTATCAAAGAAGCAGCTTCTCTACTGCCCAACATGGGCCATGATGTTCTTTGGAATGGCATTCAAACCACACGTATATAGTTGAGGAATCATTTGAACACACCAACCTCACAGGAATGAATGAAGAGCAAGGAAAATTTGAGTTGTCCAATCTCAAAGGGTACAGAGCTCTACCAAGGGTCTCTTGCTCATTGCTAAGGGTAGCTTACAAAACTCTTCAATGTCAATTAGTGGCCTGTGAATTCAGCCTATGCAATTATGATGAGATAGTTCTTTTGAGTGTGAAAGAACCAACTTATCATATTTTTTGCATTCACCATCTCACTGCATGAATATTTTTGTATTTCCATATTTCTCAGAGAGCACTTAATTTAATCTTAGCCCCATTTCTTTCAATAAAGCATTGTTGGGTCTCTTAAGCAGCACGGCTTGCTCCTCCAACTCATCTCCCCGTGAAATTGGTTTAATGAAGCAGAAAGGTATGAAGCATTAACAACACTGGAATCCGGGTGGTAGCACTTCATTTTTCAGAGGCACTCACATTTCCACCCTAATTTATAAAATCAGCACACAAATGATTTTTATCACGGCCATTACACCAGTATAAATTACTGCCTTTTCTAGAACCTGCCACTTAGTCAAACTGTTGAAATGATATCTATTAGTGAATGATGGGGGCAGGGGGTAGGGGGTGGGGAGTGCCCTGTGTAGGAAAGAGTTAGTGTAAAATGAAGACTGATCGTAGGCTTCCTGGAACCCTAAATATTAATTTCCTATCCTGACCACTGATTGGACATATTTTGCCAATAGTTCAGATGGATATTAAATACACAAAGTGGAGCAAATGGGTCAATTTGTTCAGGACAAAGAACGTGATGCCCCATAAACAAACTGTTCTGGATAAAGACAAGCAGCCATGCAATTAGTCAGGAGTTCCTCGTGTCCAGCAGTCAGGCTGGCCATAGGCTCCCTGGGCCTGAGCCATTGTTCAGTGCTCCCTTGTGGGCTTCTTCATTTATCTCATTGTAGGAGCTGTGTCATACTGGCTTTGTACTCTGCAGGCCCTCTGGGTTACATTCATCCTGCTAGATCCTCTTTGGAGGGAGTGCTGCCCCACTGGCATTTCCCCCTTTCACACTGCTGTCAGGTCTGGTGAGGCCCCAGCCACTTGCCACCCAGGTAGCCCACCAAAGCCTAGTCTTTTCTAGTTTCAGTCCAGCCTCATTCTCACAACCCTCTTCAAATCTGGATATTGAGTTACTCTGATCTGAAGTTTCTCTTTGCTTTCTTTGGAAAATGGTTTAATGTTAGCCCTTGTGTTGTTACTAACCAAAACAATAATGTTACAAGATTTCTGAGGAGGGATGAGTGAAAGTTTAACCTTAAGAGAATATATACTCAAGAGATATGATTTAGGGATGTAAATAGTTAATGTTCTAATTAGAAATGAATTTTTATATATGGACATTCAACAAGCTAATTACAAATAATTTACATCTCTTGAGTAAAGTAGGTCTGGGGACCTTTACTTGGTTTATACTTGTGGGAATCATTGGTACTTGGACTTAAAGGGATGCTCAAGATCACCTGGTACAACCCTGCCATGTTACAAAATGGAAATGAAAATTCAGAGAAGCTTAGAGATTTGCCCAGGATCATATAGCTAGGAAGTAGAAAAGACAGAACTCAGGTCTCCTGCCCCCTAGTCCAGTGCTTCTTATAGTATAGTAAGTTATACTTGGGAACATATACACAGGATCAGACAGTCACAGGTTTGCAGCTGGAAGAGACCTCAGAAATCATCTATTTGAATCCCTTCCCTTTAGAGTTGAGGAAACTGGGGTCCAGAAAAGTTTTCACCTGCACAAGTCATACAGGCATTTAGTATTCATTAACCTCTCTGAGGCTCATTCTATTCCTTTGTAAAATGAGGAGAACCACCTACATTACAGGATAATATGCCAACTTGTTGATCAGGATTTTCAGTTCAGTTGTTTCCTTACTCTTTGTGACCCATTTGAGATTTTCTTGGCAAAGATCCTGGAGTGCTTTGTCATTTTCTTCTCCAGCTCATTTTCTAGATGAGGAAACTCATGCAAATACTTAAGTGGCCTCTCCAAGGTTACACAGCTAGTAACTTTCTGAGGCCACATTTGAACTCAGGAAGATGAGTCTTCCTACCTCCAGACTCAGCATTCCATACACTGTGCCACTTAGCTGCCCCTGATCAGGATAGGAAATTAATAAAGTATTGAAGTGCTATGGAGTATCATAGGATCAGAGACTGAACTAGAAGGAACCTTAGAGCCCATACAGCCTTTCCTTCTCGTTTTAGAGAATAAATTGAGGCCTAGAAAGATGAAGTTACTTGCCCTTGGCCACCCAGGTAGTATCTGACAGGTAGCACCAGAGGTAGGATTTGAACCCAAGTCCTCAGAATTTGGAGTAAGTTGGAGAGAAGGAATGCTTAGGAGCTTTTCAAATGGAAACATTTTTCTGGTCTTTTCTCCTACTCCAACTAATGAGGTAGGTGGTCTTTTTGGATTTCTGCCTTGTCTACAATTAAATTTGTCCTTTCCCAAGAGCTATGTAGACTGGAGAAAGTTATCTCACATAAGAGAGATGTACAAGTAAGAGCTTTTACAGTGGAAGGAAAAATGGGAGAGTGGCAGGCAAGACTTGAACCTCACTCTCATTGGAATGGGTTCAAAGAGGGAGGGAAGCTGTATATGTGTACATGTGCATATCTACATACACATATACATACATATATATATATATATATATATATATATACACACATATACAGGTACATAAATCTGTCTTACCCAACACGAAAATAGAAAGGGAAGGGGATAAAAGAAAGGAGAGAAATGATAAAAAGGAGGGCAGATTAAGGAAGACAATGGTAAGAAGCAAAATAGACATTTTGAGGAGGAACAGGATAAAAAGAAGGATAAACAGTAGAAGAAAGAATGGAAGGAAACACACAGTAATCATAACTGTGAATATGAATGGGATGAACTCACTCATAAAATGGCAACATATAGCAGAATTGATTAGAAACCAGAATTCAACAATATGTTGTTTACAAGACACATACTTGAAACAAAGACACACACAGAGTTAAAATAAGAAGATAGAACAAAATCTATCATGCTTCAGCTGATGTAAAAAAGGCAGGGATAACCATCATGATCCCAGACAAAGCAAAAACAAAAATAGACTTAATTAAAAGAGATAATCAAGAAGACTTCATTTTGATAAAAGGTACCAAAGACAATGAAATAATATCAAAAAATTTATTGCAAGTTTCTCTGATAAAGGCCTCTTTTCTCAAATATATAAGAAACCAAGTCAAATTTATAAAAATAATAGCCATTCTCCAGTTGATAATTTGACAAGGGATATGAACAGGTAGTTTTCAGAAGAAGAAATCAAAGCTAGCTGTAGTCATATGAAAAAATGCTTTAAATCACTATTGATTAGAGAAATTCAAATTAAACTCTGAGGTACCACCTCACATCTATCAGAAATGACAAATACTGACATGGTTGAAGGAAAACAGGTAGAATAATGAACTGTTTGTTGGGGGAGTTGTGAACTGGTCTAACCATTCTGGAGAATAATTTGGAACTATGCCCAAAAGAGCTATAAAACCCTTTTAACCCAGAAGTACCACTACTAGGTCTGTACCCCAAAGAAATCAAAGAAAAAGGAAAAAGGACCTATATGTATAAAATATTTATAGCAGCATTTTTTTTTGTGGTAGCAAAGAATTGGAAATTGAGGAGATGCCAATCAATTGAGGAATAGTTGAACAAGTTGTGGCATATGGTTGTGATGGAATACTCTTGTGCAAAAAAAGTGATGAGGGGGATAGTTCCAGAAAAACATAGGAAGACCTATATGAACTGATGAAAAGTGAAGTGAGAAGAACCATATCATTGTATACAGTAACATCAATATTGTAATGATGATCAACTGTGAAAAATATAGCTACTCTGATCCATCCAGTGATCTAAGAAAGTTCCAGAAGACTCATGATGCAAAAATGCTGTCCTCCAGAGAGGGAACTGATGAATTCTGAGTACAAATTAAAGTATAGCTTTTTTTCTGTTTTTATTGCTTTTTGTGATATGGCTAATATGGAAATTTGTTTTGCATGATTTCACATATGTAAATGATATATTGCTTGCCTTCTCAGTGGGTGGGGGAGGGGTGGGAAAGAGGTAGAGAATTTAAAATTCTATTTAAAGTAAATAAATAAACAAATAAAGAAGATTCATACCTTCCCAAGGCTAGGACATAGCAAACATTCCCACTCAGGTGACAGTTTAAGGGTATAAGAAACAACAGCAGTGTGTTGGACACAAAATGTACAAAGATCTGTGTTTGTGGTACTTTTCTATTGTCCAGGTCAGAGTATATCCACTGCACTGTTCTCTTCTGGAAGAGCTTTATGGCTTCTAGTCTAGTCCCCTCTCCTAGCAGGCAAATGTGTTGAGAGTTCCCCTTACTCTTGCCAATGAATACTGTTCTTTCAGTGCCTTATCAGTGGTTTCTGCCCTGGAGACTTCTACTCTTGTTACAGAAGCTCTGGGACAAGGTCTCTAGAGTTCCTGAAAAAGTGGGACTTGAACACCCTCTCTACTTTAAAATGCCACTTCTGTCCTTTGACTCCTTTCGCAGATAGGAAGACAGAACCTTCTTCTCTCTGTCCCTTTTCCCATAACTCTGGTGTACTTCTTGTCTCTCTATACTAAGATTGGGTTTTCTTTCCCTGGAAATCACTACCCACTTCTTAGACTATACCAGGGCACTACTACCATCCCTCAGTATACTTTCTTCTTTTAAAATAAGTTTTTGTTGATATCTCCTGTCTCCTCACCCCACTTCCCTTCGAAGCCATCTCATATAACATATAGTATTTTTAGATAGGGAAAAAATTATCGTCTGATGAATACATTGAAAAAAGTTCAAAAACAGTACAATGTGCAACACCTACGAACTTCTAGCCTCCATAAAAGGAGAGGTTGGAGATATCCTCTCAATATCTCTTTAGTTGAATCCTGCTTGCTCTTTATAATTTTATTACATTTACTTTTGAAGTTTCGGTATGTAGTTCTTTCCATTTACATTGTAGTAGTTACTGTGTATATAATTTTCTTGGCTCTGCTCACTTCACTCTGCATTAGTTAGTACAGATCTTTCCATGCTCTTTTGAATTCATCACACACATCATTTCTTACAACACAGTATATTCCATAACATTTATGTACCATAATTAGTTTGGTCATTCCACACTTGATGGGCATCTACTTTGTTTCTAATTCTTATTTGTCACAAATGTGCTACTATAATTATTTTGGTGTATTTAAAATAGGGACATTCTGAATCTTATTGATGGCTTCCTTTGGGAATAAGCTCAGTAATGGAGTCTCTCTTTCAAAGGGTATGAACATTTAAGTCACTTTATTTGCATAATTTTGGATTACTTTCCAAAATAGTTATACCATTTCACAGTGTAAGTGTTATGGGATTTAAAGATCTTCCATGCCCCATTGGACTTGCTGATGTAGCAGGAAGGGGCGGAGCAAGAGGAAAGGGAAGCCAAGCTAGAGTTCCTGCGGTGGCTAGCAGTGGCGGCAACAGTGGCAGCAGCAGCAGAGGCAGTGGCAGCGGAGGCACGAACCCCTTTTTGAATCAGCCAGAATTTCTGCTAAGGACTCCTGCTGAGGAATGCCAGGGGCTGGAGCTGCTGGGAGCATGCTTCCTGGACACTGGGTGGTTGCTGTGAGTGGGGAGAGGAGGACCTTTTCCTGAGGTAGCCTGTTCTGTTTTAAAGGCTTGAGAATGTGGGTGATTTCTACTTTATCTGCCTGTGCCAATTTCATAACTACTCTGATGGCTTTGACTTTCTGGTTTGGGGACTCAGTCTTTTGGTATTTTAATAAATTTTCTAGCTTATTCATCCATATAGAAAGCCTGATATATTTTGTGATGGATAACCATGTCAGCATATTTACAATTTCTGTAGGCATTGTGAATATTGCATTGCTGATACACACAGCTCCACCAATAATGTATTAATGTGCCTATCATTCCACATCCTCTCCAATATAGACTATTGCCATTTTGGTCACTTTTTCCAAGTTGCAGAGTGTGAGGTAAAATCACAGGGTTGTTTTGATTTCCATTTCTCTTATTATTAGTGATTTGGAGCGTTCTTTAATGTGGTTGTGAATACTTTGCACTTCTTTTAAGAACTATTTATATCTTTTGAGCATTTATCGATTTGGGGATGGTTATTAATCTTATATATATATTTATTAATTGTATGTATGTTTTAGATACCAAACTCTTATCAGAGAAATTTGATACAAAAATTTTTTTCCCCATTCAGCCATTTCCCTTCTTAACCTAGGTGCATTAATGTTGTCTGTGCAGAAACTTTTCAGTTTCAGGTAAACAAAGTTGTCTATTTTATCTTTTGTAATTACCTTTATATCTTGTTTGGTTAAGGAAAAAAATCTTCTACTCATAGCTGTGAGAGGTATATGATCTGTTCCTCTTCAAATTTTGTATCCTTTCCTTTTAATATTGAGGTCATTTATCCATTTAAAATGTATTGTGGAATATGGTGTAAGATTTTGATCTGAGCTTAATTTCTGACAGACTTCTTTCCAGTTTTCCCAGGAGTTTTTATCAAATAAGGATTTTTTCCTAGGTAATTGATGCTTTCCACTTTATCAAACACTGGTTTATTAGAGTTTGATTATTTCCAAATGGGAAGGATGCAAGGATTGTTCAACATTAGGTAAAACAATCAGTGTAATCATATAAAAATTTCCAAAACCACAAATCATCTCAATAGATGTTGAAAAAGTCTTTGACAAGGACCAGCACTCTTTTATGCTAAAAACATTATTAAGTATAGGCAAGGAGGGACCTTTTCGTAAACATTATAGAAAGTATCTATCTAAAATAGAAAGAAGGTAGCATATGTAAATCAGAATGCACTAGAATCTTTTCCAGTAAATATGAGTGTGAAGCAAGGATGCCTAATACCACCTCTATTATTTGACATAGTTCTGGAATTGTTAGCAACAGCAGTAAAACAAGAGAAAGAAATTGAAGGCATAAAGATAAAGAGGAGATAAAATTATCCCTGTTTGCTTATTATATGCTGTTTTACTTAGAAAATCCTAGAGAATCAGCAAAGATACTAATTGAGACAATCAACAACTTCATCAAAGTAGCAGGCTACAAAATAAATCCTCAAAAATCAACAGCATTCGGAGTCAGGAGGACCCGAGTTCGTTTCTGGCCTCAGAGACTTAACACCCACACAAAAAAAAACTAGCCGTGTAACCGTAGGCAAGTTACTTAACCCCAATTGCCCCCCAAAAAGGCAAAAAAAATCAACAGCATTTCTATATAATAATACTAACAAATCATCAGAAGAAATAATTGAAAGGAAAACTCCATTCCAAATAACTACAAAATGTATAAAATATCTGGGTATTGACCTACCAAAGCACTAAAAAGGCATCTATAGATTTAATTACAAAGTGCTCCTTAAAGAAATAAAGAACTTATTTGCATGACTTCAACTATAAAATGGATATTACATATTGCTTGACTTCTCAAAGGTTTGGGAAGGGGTCAGAGGGAGGGTGAACTTTTCCTTAGGTGGACCTATTCCATATGGCTCTCTTTCCCTTACCCTTGATTCCCCCCTCATTTGTTACCCTGTTCCCTTTGAGATTTAGTTCCTTCTTCTCTCCTACTTTATCTCATTATATAATTCTTTTCAATTTTTCCCCCTCTCAGTTGAGTAGACCTTCCTTTCTCCTCTCCTTTTCAGCTAGTCCTGTTCATTAGTTGGGTTTTTTTGAATTTCATTTTGTACCCCTTTCCAAAAGGGATTTCACTCAATCTATTATCCACTCTCTTTTTCTGGCTGCTGTAGATCCTCATTCTCTGATTCTTGGCCAGTATAATTATCTGGTCTCTCTCTTTTCCTCATGCAGTCAAAATTTCCAAGGGATCCATTCTAGGTCCTTCTTTCTAGGCTGCCTCTGCCACTACCTTGTAGAGCTTGCCCCATGGATTTCCCTTTTCCATGGTGTCTCACTCTCACAACAACACCAATTGTTGCAGGAAAGGACAATGTTCCATGGTAGGGCCCCTTGTCTACCACATTCCTAATTATATACCCCACCACTGATCCCCTGATTCCCTTTTTACTCCATTTGTTTCAAAGTCTCCTTCCTGGTTCCATGTTTTCCCACTTCTCTAGGTGCCCATTGCCCCCAGGAGTTTGAGCTACCCCCTGCCAAGGTAGAACAAATAGATTTTCAAGCACTGAATTCCCCACTCCACACCCAGTGCAAGGTCACCAGCTCTGTTCTTCTATAGGAGAATTCATAGGTGGAGACCCCTCTCATCACAAAGCAAGTGCTCCTTCCTTTCTTCCCTTTATAGATACTTCTGCCTCCTTCTCACCTACTCCCTGTAGGCTCTTTATTTTCTAAGGCCATAGGGGTCCCCTTCCCTTCATTACTGTCCCTTGATTTGAACCTAACACATCATACCTTCCTCTCTATTTCCTGCTTTCCTTCACCCCTTCATGTACCCTTCCATGTTGTAATGTGGTCTCACAAAAAGAGCACTGATTCACCTGGATGCAAGGTATCACCAGATTCTGGCCCTAATGCCCCAGGCCTACCTCCTTCACTGTTATCTGTACAAGATTTGTGCCTTCACTTTGACTTCTTATGTTCCTTTAGAAAGAAGTTTCTTAATAGTTTCTTACAGAGCCAGCTATCACCCACTACTTTTGTTGTCCTTGGCTGTTTGCATTTATTCCTCTTACATTTCTATTATTTGGGGTGTTTAAGAAGTAAATACTATGCTTAGAAATAATCTTTCAAAAAATGTTTCAGCCTCTCAGCTCAGGGAGCCCAGGGCAGCACAGCTCCTGCCTGAGCTTGGTGACCAGAGCCCGAAGGCCTCCAACAATCGAGGCCTCACCATGAACCCTAGTCCACTGATTCCAAGACAGACTGGATGAGGAGATGGCGCCGCGAGGCTGATCAAGAGCTCTGGGTGGCCCTCAGTAGGGAGGGGGCCATGAGCAACAGCCCAAGCTGGGCTGTCGGGGCGGGGAGGGGGAGGGGGGAGAGGCGAGGGGTGGGTGTTGGAGGAGGAGGCAGGGGAGGAGTCTGAGGTGGAGATCGATGAGCTCGAGGCTCAGGCAGCAGCTGAGGAAGAAGTAGCAGAGGTGAGTTTGAGCCTGAGGCAGCGGCCTTGCGACAACAGCGACCCGGAGGACGACCAGATGGAGCTGGAGTATGAAGGCGAAGCCATGGCGGAGGAGGCGGGCGACGCCGCCACCGCAGCCTTTTCCTCAGACCGTGGGCCCCAGACCGTAGTCCACGCCCAGGGTTTCCAGGAGAGTGAGGAGGTGATCGGCCTTGAGGAGGGTGAGCTAATGGCCGCCTTGGCGGCCTCGACCACAGCCCCCTTCCACTGGCAGCTGCCCTTGGAGGGGGCGTTTGGAGGAGGTGGGAGTGCTAGCAGAAGCGGAGGAGAAGATGGCGGCTGCGGCCCCAGCCCCAGCCTCTTGCTGTTCGCTGCTGGGGCCGGGGCCCCTCCTCTCGGGGGGGCGGAAGTCTGGCTGGCCCACGGGGGAGTGGGGTCCCCTTACTCCGGGCCCTGGGGGGCCCAATGGAAGCGAGGCATCAAGAGGCCTCGTGAGGAGCAGTCGGAAGGTAACCAGTTTGAGCCAGCGCAGGCTGCGCAGCCTGAGCAGGAGCCCCTGGTCCCCGCACTGCCCCCGCCAGCCCTGGCACCCGAAGAGCCGCTCATCGAGCCCTCGGCTTACGGTCTGGGGAGGATAATGCACCTGCTACTGGCGGGCAACCGGGTCCTAACTAGGAGCAACAGACGAGAATACAGGATTCCAGATAATATGTGAAGAAAAGATGACAGCAGAAAGATTTCAAGAGAAGATCTTCTTCCAAGGCCCAGCCATACTATACTATTGCTTACTTTAAAAGAATATTCAAAAAACAAATAAAATTGAAAGTAAAAATAAAAAAATTTCAGAACACCTCTTTATTCTTGACCATCCATCTTATTTCACTTATGGTTAAGGTCAGATTTACAGGATAGCTCACCCTGGATTGCATCCTGACCTCCATTTCTGTTTGAAACACATTATTCCATTCCCTCCCACATTTTTCTGATGGGTGAAGGAAGAATAGTCTTGCATTATTCAAATTTATTTTCAGGTCTTTCTTTCAGAGTGCTTGCAGAACTTGTTTCTGAATTGAATTATTAAATTTAATCACTATGTTTTTTTTTTTTGCTTTTTAGAGGGGCAATTGGGGTTAAGTGACTTGCCCAAGGTCACACGGCTAGTAAGTGTTAAGTGTCTGAGGTCAACTTTGAACTCAGGTTCTCCTGACTCCAGGGCCTGTGCTCTATTCAGCCACTATGTTTATTGGAGTTTGCAGCCTTGGTGTTTTTTTCTGTTAATTATCTGTTAATTTTTTCTAATGGTATTTCATCTTCTATGTTCAAAAGGTTTAGGCAGTTCTATTATTTCCTGCACTATGATATTAAGATATTTTTGTCCTATCTTATTCTTTTGTGAGAACTATGATCTTTATGTTGTCTACATTCATTCTCTCATTGAGTTCAGTATGTTTTGTTTTTCATAATGAGCATACTTTCTTTTGATGTTCTTGTCTTTTGTTTCTCTTCTAGATGGTTCTTCACTTCTGTGTATTTGCAGTCCTATTATATTCTCTCTTTCCTTTTCTCCCTCATTGAATGTTGGATCATTATCCTTTGTTTTTCAGTATTTATTCATAGATGCTATAACTTGTTTACTATTTGTGGAGGCCATATTTCCTTCTATTGTTACTTTTTCCCCATTTGTTTATCTGTTTATGTTCAAGGTCTTTGAGTTTTCTTCTTCTGAAATCTTTGTTAATTTCAGTGTTTTTTTTTCTTCCTTATTTTCACCTATTTACTATATGACTGTTTTCTTTTTTTCCTTATATATTTATTTATTTTAGTTTTCAACATTCATTTCCACCAGATTTTGAGTTACATATTTTCTCCCTGTCTCTACCCCCCCACCCCAAGATAGCAAACATACTGAATATCCCTTCCCCCAATCTGTTCTCTCTGATGTCCTCTCCCATTCCCCCATTACTTTCTTGTGGAGCAAGGTAGATTTCTATAGCCCATTGCCTGTATAGCTTATTTCCAGATTGCATGTAAAAAACAATTTTTAACATTTATTTTTAAAACTTTGATTTCCATATTCTTTCCCTTCTTCCCTCCTCACCCACCCCCACTGGGAAGACAAGCAATTCAATATAGGTTGTACTTGTGTAGTTACTCAAAACATTTCCATAGTAGTTATATTGTGAAAGACTAACTATATTTCCCTCCATCCTATCCTACCCCCCCCATTTATTCAATTTTCTCCTTTGACCCTGTCCATTTTCAAAAGTGTTTGCTTCTAACTACCCTCTCTTCCAATCTTCCCTCCCTTCTATTATCCTCTCTCTTATCCCCTTCCCCCTCCTACTTTCCTGTAGGGTAAAATACCCATCTTCCCTCCCTTCTATTATCCCCTCTCTTATCCCCTTCCCCCTCCTACTTTCCTGTAGGGTAAAATACCCAATTGAGTGTGTATGTTATTCCCTCCTTAAGCCAAATCCAAGGAGATTAAGGTTAACTCATTCCCTTTCACTTTCCTGCTCTTCCCCTCCATTGTAACAGTTTTCTCTTGCCTCATTTACATGAGATAATTTACCCTATTCTATCTTTCCCTTTCTCCTCCTCTCTCACCTGTTATTCCTCTCTCACCTGTTAATTTTATTTTTAGATATCATCCCTTCATATTCAACTCATCCTGTGCCCTCTGTCTATGTATACATGTATACACACACACACACACACACACATATTCCCTTCAACTAATTACCCATACTGAGAAAAGCCTCATGAGGTACAATTATCATTTTTCCATGTAGGAATGTAAATAGTTCAACTTTAATAAGGTCCTTATTATTTTTTTTTTCATGTTTACCTTCTCATGCTTCTCTTGCTTCTTGTATTTGAAAGTCATATTTTCTGTTGATCTCTGGTCTTTTCATCAAGAATACTCAAAAGTCCTCTATTTCATTGAATGTCCATATTTTCCTTTGAAGTATTATGCTCAGTTTTGTTGGGTAGGTGATTCTTGGTTTTAATCCTGGCTCTTTTGACCTCAGGAATATCAGATTCCAAGCCCTTCAATCCATTAATGTAAAAGCTGCTAGATCTTGTGTTAGTCTGATTGTGTTTCCACAACACTCAAATTGTTTCTTCCTGACTGCTTGTAATATTTTCTCCTTGACCTGGGAACTCTGGAATTTGCCTATAATATTCCTAGGAGTTTTCTTTTAGGGATCTATTTCAAGAAGTGATCACTAAATTCCTTCAATTTCTATTTTGCCTTCTTATTCTAGAATATCAGGACAGTTTTCCTTGAGAATTTCTTGAAGGATGATTTCTAGGCTCTTTTTTTGATAATGGCTTTCAGGTAGTTCAATAATTTTTAAATCATCTCTCCTGGATCTATTTTCCAGGTCAGTGGTTTTCCCAATGAGATATTTCACATTGCCTTCTATTTTTTCATTCATTTGGATCTATTTTATAGTGTCTTGATTTCTCATAAAGTCATTAGCTTCCATTTGCTCCCATTTAATTTTGAAGGAATTATTCTCTTCAGTGAATTTTTGAAATTAATTTTTCATTTGACCAATTCTGCTTTTTAAGGCATTCTTCTCCTCATTGACTTTTTGGACTTCCTTTTGTATTTGAGTTAGTCTATTTTTAAGGTGTTATTTTCTTCAGTCAGGCTATTGACTCATTTTTCATGATTTTCTTGCATAACTCTCATTTCTGTTCTCAGTTTTTCCCTCTACTTCTTTTACTTGATTTTCAAAATCCTTCTTGAGCTCCTCCATGACCTGCAATCACTTCACATTTTCCTGGAGGCTTTTGATGCAGTTGTTTTGACTTTGTTGTCTTCTTCTGGTTCTATGTTTTGATCCTCTTTGTCCCCAAAAAAGGATTCAATAGTCCGATTACACTTCCTCTGTTTGCTCATCTTACCAACCAATTACTTGACTTTTGAGTTCTTTGCCACAGTAGAACTCTGCTTCCAGAGTGGAGGGTGCTGTGTCCCAAATTTCTAGGGTTTTACACAGCTGTTGTCAGAGCTCTGAGGAGGGTGCCCTCTCTACAGCCACCACAAGCTCTGCCATGCTATCTAGTGTTCCTTACCCCAGGACCACCACCCAAGACTGCAACCCAGATCCAAGCAGGTCAAAGCAAGAACAATTCCCCTCTCAACGACCACTTGGTCCCCCTACGATCTGTAGGCCTAGAGCTCAAGAGGCAGCCACTCAGCAGTAGCTGCAGCTGCTGCCACCTCCACTGCCCCAGGGGCAGGGGCCGGACCACACTCTTCTCACCCAGTTCCAACAGAGTTCCCTACTGACCTTTTACTTTATCTTTGGTATTTATGGGTTAAAAAGTTTGGAAACCTCCACAGCTGCCAGTGATTCACTCTCCTCAAGTCTGCACCAGCAGTTCTGGGCCATGGGTCTGGGCCGGCATGGCTCACATGGGACTGCGCTCTGCTACCAGCTTGGTGTGATAGACCCTTCCTGTCAGCCTGCCAGGCTGCTTTCAATGGGAAATTTGTTTCTCTCTGTCACTTTGTGGGTTCTGTAGCTCTAAAATTTGTGTACAGTAATTTTTTACAGGTATTGGAGGTGGTTGGAGCAGGAGCTCAAGAAAGTTCCTGCTTTTACTCCACCATCTTGGCTCCGCCCCTTGACTTTGTGCTTTCTGATGGTAATTTCCTTTGGGGCTAGATCTCAAAATGTCTCAACCTCCACCCACACTGGGCAATTCACAGTTTACCAGGCTAGATCTCTGCCCCTAGTGACTTCTGTGTGGTCAGAACTGGCCCTAGCTGGATACAGCGTGCCCTTTCCTTCAGGCTTATTGGATTTCTACACAGCATCCCCCTCTCTACCAAATATATACATAGTGTTCTGTCCTGATGTCCTGTTCTGCTCTCAGTGATGTATTGGTGCCATAGAGGTTTCTGCCCTCACATCATCAGTTCAGAACTTTGCAAAGCTAGTATTTATAGGGCTGTGACCCTCAGCAGATTTGCTCCTGAAGGGTTATTGCCTGCCACATTGTCTGTTTGTGGCTGCCTGAGCAAAATTATGCTTCCTGGAGCTGGCGTCTTTACCCCATTGGAAAGAAGGAATTAGGGCTGGGGTATGGGTTTGGGTTTTGTTGTAAGCCCTGATCTGTGTGTTGAGTCCTTGGGTCTGCTAGTGCAGTGTCCCTGCCAGTAGTCTGGGAGTTGGAGGAGGTGTGTTAACTGTACTTTGGATAGTTTTGAGGTATCCTAGACAATGAAGACAGTTGAAGTTGACTTATTTTGGGTGAATAATTTCTGTTTTAGAGAGGTTTGAGGGGTTGTGAGGACCAGAGGAAATGTCCAGTTTTTTCATCTTGTTGATCATGTGACCCAGAAGTCACTCATCTTACTTTCATTAGATTTGTTTCACTTAACTGTGCATATTTATTACAAAGGACTTCATTTTTCTTCTCTTTTTTCCAGTTTGGAGGGGAGATGCAGAACTAGGAAAATGGCAGTGAAGGAAAGGAAAGAAAGAAGGAAGGAAGGAAGGGTCATCAAATAATTTCTTAAATGCACAGAAAATAAGAAAGTTCATAAAGAATCACAAACAATTAGGACAGTTTTGAAAGTTACCTGTTAAATTCATTATATTGTTTTGTTTAAGCAATCAGGGTTAAGTAACTTGCTCAAGGTTACTCGGCCAGTTATTTCTGGGTGTGGTGCTAAGTATCAGAGCCCGGATTTGATCCCCAGGTCATCCCAACACTGGAGCCGGTGCTCTTACTCGCTGAGCCACCTGGCCGCCCCTAAGCAATTGGGGTTAAGTAATTTGCTGAAGGTTACATGGCCAGGTGTTTCTGGGTGGGTGCTAAGTGTCTGAGCCCGGGATTCAATCTCCAGGTCATCCCAACACTGGAGCCAGTGCTCTTACTCACTGTGCTACCTGGCTTCCACTAAATTCATTATATTCTTAAAAAGAAAAGCAAGCTAGGGGCGGCCAGGTGGCTCAGCGAGTAAGAGCACCGGCTCCAGTGTCGGGATGACCTGGATCAAATCCGGGCTCAGATACTCAGCACCACACCCAGAAATAACTGGCCGTGTAACCTTGAGCAAGTTACTTAACCCCTATTGCTTTAAAAAAAAAAAAAAAGCAAGCTGTGTGTAATACAGGTATGCAATTTCATGTATAATTTTCTTTTCTGTTCTATATATGTGGAAATACTCATTTTATTTGGTATTAAGAATAGAAAAAAATAAATTTGATGTAGAAAAATTTACTCTCATTAGTCACTGGACAGGAATAGTCACATTGCCCATGTCCCTCAAGACCAGATACCTGTTCCTGTCCCCCGTTATATGCAGAAGTACTTGAGAAAGGACAGGATAGCACCTACTTTGATTCACCTAGGTATAAGCATTCAAGAGAAAAGTGGAGTGGTCTTCTCTCCTTAGTTTTCCTCTAATGTAATTGATTATATTTAGGCATCTTGATAAAAATTCAACTGGATATACTCAAGTATATTGAATATCTGTGAGGATATAACAGTATCTTGTGCCAACTGTGGATACTTAGCTGAATAAGGAGTCCAGAATCACAGAATAACAGTGTCAGTGCTGGAAGAGATCTAAGAAATTATCTAATCCAACCCCCTCATTTTACAGAAGAGAAGACTGAGGCTTAAAAGGGGAGAAATGACTTGTCCAAGATATCGCAAGTTAGGAGCATATTTAGAACTGAATCTAGATTATCTAAATACAAGCTCAGTATTCTTTCTACTAAACACCTCTCTTCCCTAATTCTTTCTTCCCATAAATTGGGATCTGTTTCCATTTCTTTCACTGACTCACTATATGACTGGACAAGTCATAAATTTATTTTGCTTGATTGCCTAATCTGTAAAATGAGAATTTGCCTGTATGATAGCACAATGGACAACAGTAATATGATTTCACTGTTTCCTTGTGATGAGACTTTCCTGACAGGTTCAATTGTATACTTATCTTTTAAGGCACCGTCTTTGAGCCAGAAAGAATATAAGAACACACACAGTGATTCACTGTGATTAATGTATTTTAAAACCATATATTACTACAGTTGCATTCTTGTTTTCCTTTCCTGATTAAGAACAAGTAAAAGAATGTGGGTTAGGAAGGTCTGATTCCCAAGGAGTGCCTCATAGATAAATGTTTTCTGGATGCTTTACAAAATAAAATTGATATAACTTCTAAGTGTGCAGTAGTAATTTTGCTGGGCCAAAGGACAAATGCAGCCATCATCCTATACTCATTATATTTCTAGTGGAAGATTGTTAGTAGCCTCCTAATTAGGCTCCTTCCCTCACTCCATTCTATCCTGCATAGTGATCTTTCTGAAGTGCAGGTCTGACCATGTTACATTCTTACTTATCAAACTTCAGTGGCTCCTTATTAACTCTTAGATCAATTATTGACTCCTCTGTTTTGTTTTTTAAGCCTTTTAAAACCTGGTCCCAACCTAGCTTTCCAGCCATATATGATTCCTCTTCATGCCCTTGACAATCCAGCAAAATTAGCTCCTTTGCTGTTGCTTCCCCATGATACTCCATCTCCCATCTTTGTGTCCATGCATCTGTCCCTTATTCTTGGAATGTATATCATCCTTATGTCCTCCTTTCATCCTCTTAGAATCCCTAGTTTCCTTTAAGACTCAGCTCAAGTTCTACTTCCTACATGAAGCCTTTCTTGATCCTTATTGCTGCTAGTGCCTTTATCATCCCTAATTATCCTGTATTTATTTTGTATTTTTATACATCTTTTTATGTACGTATTATTTCCCTAATAGAATATAAGCCCTTTGAGGGCAAGGAGTGTTTTTTTTTCTAGCATCCATCATGTTTAATATAGTCCCTGGCACATAATAATAGCTTTAATTAATTACAGTTTAATGACTTTTCTAGTATAGTTTGAAATTGTTTTACAGAATGGTTGGACCAATTCACATTCCATTTGTGTTTTAAATGTACCTGTCATCCCACAGCCCTGTCAGTATTTATCACTTTCATATTTCCTAATCTTTGTCAATATATATGTGAAGCAAAACCTCAAAGCCTTTTTTTTCATTTCTCTTATTATTGATTTGGAAAATTTTTTCCACATAGTTCTTTAGAAAAGTCCATGTTCATTCCTTTTGACTACATATCTATTGGGGAATAGTTCTTGGTCTTATTTATGTTTATATCCATTTCCTCTATGTCTTGGTTATCATACCTTTATGAGAGATATTAGATGTTAAGATTTACCCCCATTCAGCAGTATCTCTTCTTATTTTAGTTGCATTGATTTTGCTTTGCATCTTTTTCTAGGGATGAGAACTAGGAACAACCACAGTTGCAATAATTCAGGCAGGCAGTGCTAGACTTTTCTAGTTCTGGTGCATTCTTTGTGTGGGTGTTAGACCAATGTCAACCTGGATCCTAGGACAATACAACCATAAATAACCCTCCAGCCCACCATGACAATGGCATAAGAAGAGGTCTGAAGTGCCAATCAGTCCCTACCTCCCAGCTTTTACACGTCTATCCCCTACTCTTTCTACTCTCACAAAAAAATTCTCCTTATGAAGTAAAATACTTCTTATAACACATAATGTATATCACCGAATGATAGCTGATTTTTGTAACCACTAAATTTACCCACATACAAGCTATATACCCCTTAAATATTCTGGGAAATTATCATGTAGCCAACTATTTTCTGTTCCCCAACTTTCAAGATTTGCAGAGGAAACTCTCCCACAGGTTGCTAACAGTAACTTTAGCTTAGTAACTAGGGAAACTCTGTGGAATTGTGGAAACTAGAGCAGTAGTCATAAGTTACTATATTGCAATTCTGGTGTGCAGAGGTAATGTTTAAATGGTATATTTAAGAAGGGAAGATGGTTACCATTGCCACTGAAAGAAAAAGTGGTCATAACCTTTTTGCCTTTGACTAGAACTGACTGATCAGGGAAGACAGAAGAATTGACTTGAGTAAGCTCTTGGCATTCAGTCAGGGTTGACGTGAAATTGGACTTATCTGCCACCAGAAAAACAGCTGATATATGTAGATTTTGTGAAGTTTTAAGCTATTAAAGTTGAATGAGTTGTATGTTAAGTGGTTAAAGCTTAAAATTGCACTGAGACTTTTGGTACACCCTGTATTTTGCACTTATCCTTTTGTCTCTTCTCTTCCACCGAGTTCAGTGATAATGAACAAGAAGCCAGGATTATAAAGGTGGAGCCAAGATGTGGCAGAGTAGCAAGAAGTGGTACAATGAATTCCCCTCCAAAAAAACTCCTAACAGATCTAGAAAATGAACCAGACTGAATTTTGATGGGAAACAGAAGAAAAAGTCATTTTTCTAGCCTATGTTTGTATAAGGAGAGAGACAGAGAGATCTGTGGACATCACAGCCTGGTCTGGCCAGAAACATGATACCTGAACCATTCCATCTCCTAGGGACTGGAAAAGGACTGAGGCCGTGAAGTGGAGCAAGATTAGATCCCATATTCAGGCACTACAACTTAGTACAGGCTTTGGGAAGAGGTGCCAACTGGCAGCTTTGTCGATCACAAACCAGTCCCAGATCACAGATCTAGGGCTGTATGAGAATGGGACTTGCACTCAGGGATGGTATTCCACAGTGAGAAGTGATTGTGAGCCTTAGGCTGTGTATTCATCAAAGATCAAGTTCAGAAGTAAGCAGCAGCTGTGTGACTCAGACCCCAGGAGAAGAGCAGGGTCTCAATTCCAACTTGTAGCCCAGCATGAAGCCTGCAAAGGAATCAGCAGGATAGGGAAGCTTACAGTTCTGTCACTGAGCCAGCAGAGCTTTCTACCTGGCTGAAACTGACTGAGTCCAGCAACAGACTACTGAAACTCCAAAGGAGACAAGTCCATAGGTGTGTTGCTTAGATCCAAAGCCATATAGGAATTTGCAGAGTTCAGGAAGCCAACAAACATAATTTGCCCTAATCAGACCACTTTAGGAGTACAGAAAGCTTACGTGTTCCCAGCCTGAGCTGTCCCTAAGATCCTGGAATAACATAATAGTCAACACCCCAAGAAAGCAGTGGCAAGTCCAACCCACACATTCTCTCCAGAAGTTCAAAGCACTTGGCCCTAACAAACTCCAAATTCAGGAAGTTCTCTTGGAAGAGTGAGCAAACAAAAAAGAAGCCAATCATAAAAAGAAAATGGGGATAATAATACTCATAGTACCTACTTGGTAAGATTGTTGTGAGGTTTAAATAAGACTGGGGATATAAAGCATTATGCAGACATAAAAGCAATATATGAATGTTAGACAAATCAAGAAGCATTTATTAACTGCCTGCTATGTGCTGGGCACTATGCCAACACCTAGGAACACAAAAGCAAAAACAGTTCCTGCCTTCAAGGAGTTCAGTCTGTGGTGAGTGGGTGGGGGGCAACATATATACAACTATGTACAAATAGGATACATACATATATACATATACACAGATATGTGCAAATAGGACATATATGTATGTATGTTTGTATATATGATAAACTGGAGCTAATTAACAGGAAAAGAGAGAACATAAGCATTCATGAAGCACCTACTATGGTACTAGCATTAAAGAGGATCAGGAATCTTGCAGAAGGTGGGATTTTTGCCAAGACTTGAAGATAGCCAGGGAAGCCAGGAGGCAGAAGTGAGGAGGGAGAGAGTTCCAGGCATGGGAAACAGCCAGTGAAAATGCCCAGAGTTGGTAGCTACAGTGTCCTATGCAAGAAAGAGCAAGGCTCTCTAGCTTCAAAAATACCAAGCTGAATTTATTGTATATTTAGAAAAGCAAACTGAACATAATAATAGAAATTCACAGTTTCATGTACAGCAGTATCTTTTTGTTCTACTATATCTATGGAAGTGCTCATTTTATTTGATGTCTATTAAACTTAGCATTTTTTAAATGGAAAAAAATGGTTGTTGTCTTTTGTTCTTGAAGAAGACCAAATTGATGTCACTATGCTAGAGTCAAATTTCAGGGTGTCTGACTGTAGCTGATTAGACCAATACAAGCTTGGAATGCTCTACTACCAGTCAGGCACAAATAGTCTATGTGAACATTTGGGGTAGGTACTCCAAATTTGCGTATCCTGTGTTTCCTTTGAGTTGTTTCAATTCTGCTTTGCTTGTAGAACACAGCACCTTCTCTGATGTGGACATGCCAGGCTGAGCAGTCCTGTGCCTATGTCTCTTATGTCTCCCATGTCACACAATCTATCCCAAAGTTCTTAAGAGAGACCTTGAGAGTGTCGTATTTCTGATCGCTATGTGAACACTTGCCCTGTGTGAGTTCTCCATAAAATAGTCTTTTTAGCAAGCTTATATTTTGCATTCAAACAATGGTGGCCAGCCCATAGGAGTTTCTCTCTCTGAAGGAGTTTGAATGCTTGGCAGTTTAATTCAAGAAAGAACCTCAATGTCTGGTATTTTATCCAGCCAGGTGATCTTCAGAATCTTCTTAAGACAATTCAAACTGAAATTTTCCAAGTTATATGTCTAGAGGAGGTTATCCCCCAGGAGTTCAAGGACGCTTCCATTATCCATTTCTATCAAGGTAAAGGAAATCAATTGTCCTGTGACAGTCACAGGGGGATTTCTCTCATTGTCATTGCCGGCAAGATTCTTGCCTGAGTCCTCCTTAAGAGGCTGATTCTTCACCTGGAAGATGGTCACCAACCTGAGAGCCAGTGTGGCTTTAGAAAGGGCCGAGGAACAGTCGATATGGTGTTTGCTGCCTAACAACTCCAGGAGAAAATGATGAGGTACAGGCTCTGGGAGCCCCCTTGAACTCTGATTGTATCTTCCCATTTAATGAGGCATTTGCCTGAGGCCATAAGCCTTTCATTGTGGCTTGGCCTAAACCCAGGTTACTAGCCTAGCCCTCCTTGGTCCAGCTAGTTTCCACCCTTGATTCTCCTAAACCCTTCATTGTCTCATCTCCAGGAAGCCTTCCACTACTTCCCACCTTAATCTCCCATCACTGGAGTCTGACCTCGTTTGACTCCTCCTGAAGACCTTCCCCAAACTCCTTCCCTAGACCACCCCTAGATTCCTCCCACAACCTTTCTATATCTGAGACCCAACTTGCCTCCATGAGGTGTGAGAGCACTGGAGAATGATCTAGTGCAGACTCACTCTGTGTCAGTTTATTCTGGTCCGCTTGTCCAGTATAAGCATCACAGATACTGAGGCTCCTTAAGAGTCTACCCATTATGGCGAATCTTTAATAAACTTTGTTGTACTTTGGCTGAGAGAAGACTTGAAGCAAATTTATTTGGCAGGAGCCGGTGTGTTGGTATTTTGGGGTCTCGAGCACCCCTAAACCCTATACCTCAACATTTTATGGTGATCTCATCAAAATGTCAGGAGCAAAACAGAGGTCTATACACAATATTTGTAGATCTGACCAAGGCCTTTGAAATGGTAAAAAATAATAGAGATAGGAAAATATCAAACCAATCTTACAACGTCCTCTCAACAATATAATGTGTTACATAAACCTGGAATGGGCAGAGGTTAATGAGTACATAGAAAACAAATGAGTGCTGGCCCCAAGGCATAATTACTTTAACCTTAGAAGACATTTGTCCTATGGCCTTTTGAGTTATCCATGTCCATATCCATATCCATATCCATTTCCACATCCACATTCATATTCCATTATGAAGTGAAGGAACAAAGTGCTATTGTTTGCAGGTCTCAGAAACTCAGCTTGCTGGCCTTGTCCTGAGGAGCTCCTCTTGCTTTAGGGATCTGGAAAACTATAGGGTTTAAAAGAGAACAAACATGATTGAAGGTTTGGGAAATAGGGCCTGTAAGAAAAGGTGAAAGGAAAAAAAAAGAAAAAGAAAAGAAAAGGTGAAAGGAAAAGAGGAATGACTTTAAAAGGAGCCAAGTATATGAAAGATTTTTACCTGGAGAATAGTGACAGGTTTATCTCTGCAGCAGATGGAAAAAAACAATGTCTTGAAAAACATATTCCTGTTATGTTTTGGTCTTTTATTCTAATTTTTCAATCAGTTTCATGTATTGTTTGATACCTATTGGTTGTTTTTCTTTGTTAATACATTGCAAGTTGTCTGTAAGTGATCAAGTAAAGCAAAACATGGAGAAAAATGGAGGAAAAATACTTAAGTTTTCTGAATATAATACTTTTTGGTATTGTTGATCTAAAAGAAGAATAATATCTAATTACCTGGATGATTGTTGTGGCTATTATGTCTCAGGGAAGTTTTGTTCGTGTGCTTAGATAAACTAGGTGCTGGGCAGGACTATGGAAGCTCCTCTACCTGAGAGTCATAAACTGAACAAGAAATTAATCTGAGATACACCTTGTTTCCTTGCCTGGCAGAAGTGAAGCAGTGGGGAGATATCCAGAAGGGACCATGCAGTAAAAACAAAAGGCATTGGAAAAACTTGTGCAAAAAGGAAAAGGAAAGAGATTTGCATGAAAGTCCTTTCCATGAACTTGGAGCAGGGGGAGGGACTTCCTGCTTAAGTTGTCTGTGGCCTTAAATGAGGACTGAAATGGTCTAAAAAGGAGCAACTGGAATTGAAATCGAGTCAACAAGCATTTCTTAAGTGTCTGAAAAAAGTTCAAGGCTATGTGATCCATGTCGGGGATACAAAAACAAAAATTACAATCACCAGCCTGAAGGAATTTATATTCAACTGGGGGAGATATTGCATGTCTCTGTAGTAAATTGAGCTTAACAGTGTAGGAAAACAGGAGTGATTCTTTTTCAGGGTCTGATTAGAAAATCTTACACGCTGAAATTCACATAGGCTAAAAGGATGCATTTGTTTTGTTTCCTCTCTCCTGAACAGCTGTTTCCTCCTCTCCTCCCTCCCTTTTAATTCTTTGGTATCAGTCTTCTTATCTAAAACTTCACCTATGGGACAGCAGAACATCCAGTGGTGGCTTTCAAAACCATCCCCTGGGTCATGTATTCACAGCCTAGATTCATGCTGGGTTAATGGTCAGTATCTAGATCTCTCCTGAATAGTGGCCACCTACAATCTGAAATTTACAACTAGTGTATTTCCTGGAAGTGCATGTTCTGATGGCACCTGGTGGCTAAAGGCAAGAAATGCAGAGAAGCATGAAGCAAAAAGGTGAAGTGGGGAAGGAAAACAGAAATCAGTATTTGGGAATCAGCCTTGTAGAGAATTGGAAACTCCACTGAGCCTCCGGAACTGAAAAAATCATGTTAAAACCTCCTATATTGATTCACTTCACCATTTTTGATCCAATTCTTGTTCTCCTACAACCTTAGTTTTTTTGGCTGGGAAATGAATTTGATAATGTTATTATTAGTAGTAAGAATACATCAAGAAAGGTCGCATGCCATAGTGGATACAAAGCCAGCCTCCAAATTCTGAGATGCTGTACAAGTCACTTTACTTTTTAGTAACCCGGGTCAACTCTCCAAGGCTACAAATTGGAGATCAGGTAAGAATCTGCATTCATAGGAGTTTCCTTTTGCCAATGAAATTATAGTTCCAGAGAGAGAAAGGTTTCTGCCTGAAGGATTAGAATGGGACTTTTAGAATGGACAGAAAGTCATAATTGATTTATTTCATTTTGCCCTAGGTTCTGTTGGAATGGTCCTGAGAACTTGCTATTTTGAACAGCCTATAGCTTTCACTGTTAAAACAGTCCAGACACAGCTTTGAGGTTCCATGAGATTATGAACCATTATAAGGACATATGTGGAAAAAGGAACAAAGAGGGCGGCTCTTTGTTCAGGAATGGTTAGATAATGACTTGGCAAAGGTAGGAAGTAGCAGGCTTGTTGTATCTGTTTTTGCTTTACATGACAGTTGGGAGGAGGCAGGAGAACAGTTTGGCACAAACTGAGCTTCTTTGTCCCCTTTCCTCCCAACTGCCCCATAGCTACCTTTACCCCAATCCAGAAATCCAGCTTTAATGCCATACCAGTAGGCTACTAGAAGGGGGAAAGGAAGAAGCACTTAGCACCTCCTTTGTACTAAGCACTTTACAAATATTATCTCATTTGATCCTTACAACCCTGGGAGATGGGTGCTATTATTATCCCCATTTTACAGATGAAGAAACTGAGGCAGACAAAACTTAAATGATTTGCCCAAGGTCACACAGCTAGTAAGTGTCTGAGACAAGATTTGAAGTCTGGTCTTCCTGATTCCAGAGCCAGTGCTCTGTCTACTGTGCCACTGAGCTTTCTCTGAACTCATCTATTTACCCTTTTTGTCTTATGAAACCTTTCCTGCCCACTTTTCACTGAGGATGCTACCTAAAAAGGCAACATTGATATCTTTTGTAATGGTACCTATTTTGAAACAGTTTCTTTACTATTAAACAGTTGAAAGTATGGTGGGTAAGTTCACCTTGATCAATGAACAAATGCTAGACTTTCCTACAGTGGCATTGTTGAATAAGGGACTAAATGTTACAGAAACATTTGATGCACTGGTTCCTAGAGCCATCTGGTTTGAAATTTCAAGGCACATGTTTTCACATATACATCAGTGTAGACTTGTCTCCAGGAAAAGCAGTGTGGTGTCTTAGGAGGAACACCTGATTTGGAGTCAAGAGGACTGGGACCTAATCATAGCTGTGCCACATATTCTTATGTGATTTTGGATAAGAAACTTAACTTCTGGTCTCACTTTCATTATCTATAAGATAATAATAACTAGCATTTATATTGTACTTTAAGACAAGCAAAATATTTTATAATTATTGTCTCATATCCTCACAACCACCCTAAGAGATAGGTGCTATTATTAATCTAATTTTGTAGATGAGGAAACTGAGTCAGACCTCTGTCCAGATGATCTCTTCCAGTTCCATTCATATACCATAATTTGTTAAGTTATTCCCCAATTGATGACCATCTCCTAAGTATCCAGTTCTTTTTCATTGCAAAAAGAACTGCTATAAATATTTTTGTGCATATGGGTCCTTTTCCTCTTTCCTTGATCTCTTTGGTTATAGCCCTAGTAGTGGTATTACTGGATCAGATTTAGTAATTATTGGCTATATTTCCAAAATGGCTAGATCAGTTTGCAGTTCCACTAACAGTGTGTGAATGCAGCCATTTTCCCACATTTCCTCCACCATTTGTCATTTGTTTGGGTCATTTTTGTTAATCTGATGAATGTAAAGTAGAACCTCAGAATTGCTTTAATTTGTATGTCTCTAATTATTAGTAATTTAGAATATTTTTTCATGACAACTTAGATTATTTTCTTAAAAATCTGCCCATTCCTATTCTTGGACCATTTATCAAATGGGGAATAGTTTAAACTTGCTGCAAGATAATTTTTTTTTCTCTAAACATTTCCTTTCTGATTTAGCTGCATTGGTTTTGTTTGTGCAAAAGTTTTTTTTTTAAATTTTATGTAATCAACATTGTTTTTTCTTCTGTGCTCCTCTATATCCCTTGTTGGTCACAAGCTCTTTGTGTATCTTCATGGTTGTCTGAAAGGTAATTTCTTTTTTTTTTTTTTTGCTTTTTGGAGGGGCAATTGGGGTTAAGTGATTTGCCCAAGGTCACACAGCTAGTAAGTGTTAAGTGTCTGAGGCCAGATTTGAACTCAGGTCCTCCTGACTCCAGGGCCAGTGCTCTATTCATTGTACCACCTAGCCGCCCCTTGAAAGGTAATTTCTTCTTTGTCACTCTGTTATATGACCATTTAATATCTTAAGTCATGTGTCCATTTGGAACTTATCTTGGTATATGGTGTGAGTTGTTGATCTAAACTTAATTCCTAGCATACTGTTTTCCAGTTTTCCTAGAAGGTTTTTTTTTTTCATTTTTTTTTTTTAAGCAATTGGGGTTAAGTAACTTGCTCAAGGTTACACGGCCAGTTATTTCTGGGTGTGGTGCTGAGCGTCTGAGCCCGGGATTCGATCTCCAGGTCGTCCCAACACTGGAACCGGTGCTCTTACTCGCTGAGCCACCTGGCCGCCCCCCTAGAATGTTTTGGTCAATACTGAGTCCTTACTCCAGAAGCTTGTGTTTTAGGGTTTTATTGAGCATTAGGCTACTAGATTTGTTTGCTCTTCTACATTGTGTACCTAATATGTTCCACTGTTTTTTTTTTACCAAATCATTTTAATGAGCATTGCTTTGTAAAATAGTTTGAGATCTGATATATGCACTCTGTGGTAGGACAAAGTGTCCTACCTCTTGTTCTCCTTATACAACATTCCATCTTCTATCTCTCTGCCTTTATACAAGCTGTCTCTCATGCTGGAAATGTTCTTCCTTCTCACCTTAGCCTCTTAGAATATCTTGCTCCTTTCAAAAATCAGCTTAAGAGCCCCCTAGCTGCTAGTGGCACCCAACAAATACTTTGCATTTACTTTGTATTCTTATTTTGTATTTACTCATATGTGAACATGATATTTTCCCCATGAGATGTAAACTCTTTGGAGAGAGGGATCTAAAAATATGTCTTTATATTTGCTGTGTTTGTCACTGTGGTTGTCATTGTAGTAAGGGTTTAACAAATGCTTGTTGAATGATATAACCTCACAATTGTTTTTCTCGACTACAGTGTGGCAATTATAAGCAGGAAGGAGAAGTATGACAAATATAATGGTAATTGTAATGCGTATAGCCTTTGATGCAGAGATAATACTACCTGGTGTATATCCTAAGGATATCAGGGGTAAAGAGACAGGTCCAATACGTAGAGAAGTACTTTTTATAGTGGCAAAGAACTGGAAACAAAATGGGGGCTTGTTGATTGGGGAATGACCAAACAATTTCTGGTATATGAACACAATGAGATATTACAATGCCAAAAGAAATTATGGATATAGAGAATTCAGAGAAACTTGGGAAGACTTGTATAAACTGACTGCATAGGGAAGCAAATAAATAGAATGAATTATCCAATGGCCACGATAATGTAAAAGAAAACAACTCTGAAAGACTTCAGAATTATAATCACTACAGTGATCAATTGATGCTTCAGAAGACTAATGATGAATCATGCTTTCTATCCCTTGATGGTTTATAGTTGATCAACTAGAGGTGCAAAATGATGTACAGCTAGGTCCTGATTAATGTGAATAACAAATCTCTTGAAATTGTTGCATTTATTTGGATTCTCACTATTTGAAGTTATAATTATGGTAATTGTTTCCAGTGATATTAAGAAAAAAAACAAAAAAGTATCTTAGAAGAGAGCCGGAGTTTCTCAGCCTCTTCTCAGGGGACATAAACAAGGCAGTTTTGTTACTGTTGTCTTAAATTCACCTGTCTTAAGTTAATTTTTAAGTGTACTTTTAACAAAAGTTCACAGTTTCAAATATAGGCTTATTTTCTCTTCTATGACTGGTGAGGAGAGCCTAGGGCAAACTACTTCCTACTTCTTGTGATAGGACTTCCCATTTGGGAACTGACTCCTGCCTCATCTAGAATTTTGGACTAGACAAGGGTACAATTCATTCACGTCCTATTCTGCTCATAGTTGGTGAGGAGAGAGGCCTTTCTCTGGGACCATCCTGAGGGTACAAGGGAGCAGGCCAAGACAAACCATCTCCCTATGTTTCAAGGGCTGCAACACTGCTGGACTTGCTCCATTTCACAACACAACAGGCAGAGGGCTGTGCCCACGCAGAACATTGGCCTTGAAATTTCTACTCACCTATCTTTATCAGCATACCACACTATTGCTCTGTCTGGACTCATTCACCAATAGTTAGCATATTCCCAATCCCACCTACTCTACCCATCCCAGTGATAATGAACTCCTTGCTATGAAAGAACAAAGGATCTTCCCCAACTAAAGATGTCCATTTCCTCATTCCTATTCCTTGAACCTTATCTCCACTCCCCTTGAGCCACTCTAGAACTGCCCATCCCATCCACCATGCACTCTACAAAGTCTACTACATAATAAACCAACTTCCTTCCATCTTAAACCCCTTCCTTTGTCACTTTTTTCATCTTCTGGAATTTACTGAATCTTGGTTTTCTCTTGATGACACTGGATCCCTAGCCATCCTTTCTGTTTCTGCTGTATTTCTTTCCATGGTCCTTGATTCATTATTTATTATAATAACTCCTTGCTGTCACTTCCAGTCTCTACCTTGACCACCTTTCATTCTTTGAGGTTCATTCAATCCAAATTTATCACCCAGTCCAGATTCTGGCAACCATGATCTGCCAACTATCAGAACATTTTGCCTCCTTTCTAAATGAGTTTAGTAGTAGTTCATAGCCTTTGCTTGAAGTCTAACTCCTCTCATTTTAGCAGACTTCAATATACATGTTAATATGTTTGTTCTTAAATATCTTAACTTCCAGCTTCCTCAGTATACTCAATTTCCATGATTTACTCATTTATTATTATTATTTTTATTATATATATATATTATTATCTCAGCCACATATAGAGATGATCATACCCTTTATGATAGGACCAAGCAGGGTTCCTCATTTTCCTGATATAGGGATTAGTTTCCCCTAAAAAACAATGAAGCTATGTCTAGAATTCACTTGATTCCTCTTCTGGTCACCTAAGGGCATTAAAAATATCACTTACATGGAGTCATAGCCTCTTCAACTTAGTGGATATCTGAAGACCACATGAGTTCCCATACTTTGCTAACCAAATTCTTTTCCAGATGAAGAGGGGGGCTATGTCCAAAGGAGCTAAGTGCCACTATATCCTTGTGATATTAGGGGAAAGTAAACCTTTTTGTGTTGTTGCTAATTATTCAGTAATTTGGAATTGTTTCATTTTATTCCAACATTGAACCTGAACTAACAGGGTGCTGGTTTTAGGTCAACCCCTGATAACCTTGGTCTTGCCATCATTCATAAGTGTTATACTTCCATGTTGAGGAATTCTGAATTTCTCTTATCTGATACTAATCTTTCTACCTCTCCCTATATGTCACTCCTTCTAAGCCTACTCTTAATCTTCAAGGTGGCCTCTGGGCCTTATTTCCCTCAGTACTGGCCCAGGCCATGGCCTCTGCTTTGGTTACACTCTCTTCTCTTGCTAATCTTGACCCCTTGATGAAACAGTTCATCTCTACATTATCTTTTACTCTTGAATCCTTTGTTACCTTGATCTGTCACCAATTATCCCTAAGCACATCCCTATATTATTCCTACCATTCAACACCTTTGCTTCTACTCCAGAGCTGCTGAATGGAACTGGGGGCAATCATTAAATGATTGCTAACTGGGTCCTCCTCCCATTTATGGTAGCTGATCTCACTACAGCAACTCCTCCCTGATTGATTCTCCTTCCCATTCACTTACAATAGCTGTTCCAAACTTTTTTTTCTCCTCAAGCTTCCTAAACCATTCCCTCTCCCCACCTTCTCTGTTTAGGATCTTACCTCATACATAACCTAAACAAGGGCATACCCTTTGACCCAGCAATACCACTTCTAGGTCTGTATCCCAAAGAGATCATAAAAATGGGAAAAGGACCCACATGTACAAAAATATTTATAGCAGCTCTTTTTATGGTGGCAAAGAATTGGAAATTGAGGCAATATTCATCAGTTGGGGAATGGATAAACAAATTATGGTATATGAATGTAATGGAATACTATCATGCTATAAGAAATGATGAGCAGGCAGACTCTAGAAAAACCTGGAAAGATTTATATGAACTGATGCTGAGTGAAATGAGCAGGACCAGGAGCACACTGTACACAGTAACAGACTCGGCTTTTCTTAGCAATGCAAGACAACTCCAAAAGACTCACGATGGAAAATGCTTTCCATATCCAGAGAAGCAACTTGGGAGTCTGAATGCAGATGGAAGCTGAGTATTTGCTCTCCTTTTGTTTCTTCTTTCTCTAGGTTCTTCCCATTAGTTCTAGTTCTTCTTTATATTATAACTAATGTGAAAATATGTTTAATAGGAATGTATAAGTTGAGTCTTGTCATATTGCATGCTGTCTTGGGGGGGAAGAAGAAAATTTAAAACTCAAAATCTTATGGAAGGAAATGTTGGAAACTAAAAATAAATTAATTATAAAAAAAAAACAAAGAAACAAAAAGAAGGACTCAACTCAAAAGCTACCTCTTCCAGATGACCTTTTTTGGCCCTGCCTTTCACTCCAAGGTAACATTCTATCTCTTCTATATTTGCATGTTCTGATTTATATAAGTTGTTTTCCCCATTATGATATAATCTCCTTGAAGGCAAAGACTGTTTTTTAAATTTGTTTTGGTTTGTTTTGAGTTTTAGTTTTTTTGGATCTGTGGCTTTCAGCTCAGTAAGCATATATATAGTAAGTATTTCATAAATGCCTGTCTAATTGATTGTTACCATGGTGGGTTGGGGGTTAGGGAATTGCTGGGAAATTACTGATCTAAGGAAAGAACATCAACTAAATATTTAAAATGGAAAAAAAGTAATTGAGGTGCTTGGCCTAGCTGCTGACTTGCAGTGGATAAGCTTAAGAAGGATAATCTAATTTTCAAAGGAATAACGGGTGTTCTGTACTATTTGTCACTGGATTAAACCTAAGGCCAAACTCAGAGACCTGAGGAGAGCATATTGTTGGCATTGTCACAGAACGTATAGTAAAAATGGCAATATTTGACAAATAGCCTATAGCAAAATACCAACAGTTTATTTCATATAGTTAGGTATATGAAGTCCTAAAAAATTAATTTGGAAAAATAAATGGACAAGACTATCAAGAAAAAATAATCATGAGGTGCTACTAACGCCCCGCCCCGAGGAGGCCGGCCCCTTGCCCTCTGCTCAGCGGGAGAGAGGCGGCCTCGCCAATCACGTCTGACGTCATCGCGACGACGTCCGGCGGCGCCGCGTCGAGGCAGATGACGTGTCTTCGCAGCTGTTGTTTCTTACTCTACACCTTATCCGCCGCAGCCCGGGCTGGCTCGACTGGTACCGGTCCGAGGGCCCCGGGCCGGGCGTCTGTGCCGATCACGGCCTGTATGAGGGACTCGGGGCCGGGAGCTATGTGGTAGAACGGCTGCGCTCCTGGCCATCAGGAGCGACCACTAAGAGAAGAAGAATGCAAAAATCTGAGAGTCATGGAAACCTACAGATGAGAAGCAGAGTAACAGGAACCTATGAACAAAGAACATCATCAGGTTCCAAAATAAAACATAGATCTGTAGTGCACCAAAACAAATCATTACCCTCCAACAATTCTCCAGATTTTGTAAAGAAACCTCATCCTCTACCAAGTGATAAACTTAATCCTAAAACTATTGACCCGTTTAGTGATCAGCCACGCGCACCTTCTGCTTTTGCTGCTATTTACTCCAAAGGAGGTATTCCTTGCAGGTTGGTACATGGTTCGGTAAAGCACAAATTACAGTGGGACTGTCTTCCTGAAACTCTTCCGTTTGATCCTCTTATTACTTTAGCAGAGGGTCTAAGAAACTAAGCATCCATATACATTTGTATCAAAAGAAAGTTTTAAAGAATTGCTTTTGGTTGAAGGTGCTACTGAAAAAACTGTGCCTTTGCTACCTAGGCTGATTCCTGTCTTGAAGGCAGCTCTGACCCATTCAGATGGTGAAGTATTTGGTAGGGCATTGAATGCTTTAGTACAGTTGAGTGGTGTTGGGCCTTCTCTAAATGATCATTTGAAGCATTTGCTTACAAGTCTTTCCAAGAGACTAATGGATAAGAAATTCAAAGAACCAATCACCACTGCTTTACAAAAGTTAGAACGACATGGTGGAAGTGGCAGCCTTATGATTATCAAAGCTAAAATTCCAACCTATTGTTCCATCTGCTCTTAAACAAAAGGGATGATAAAACCATTTGACTAGGTGGTGAGGGATGTCAGAAGCCATGTCAGGAGCTTTTTGGGGAACATCGTAGGATCCCTTTTGAACATGTTTCTTTTTTTTTATCACAGCTATGATTTTATTTGCATAATAAAAATTAATACACAAAATTGATTCCACTGAATCATAGTAAATAAGCATTTATCAGCATGGGAAAATGGTTAATTATGGAAAACTATTTAAAGGACTTCTATAGTGCAATTTTGTGGGGTTTATCAAACAGGTTTTTTCCCTGTTACAGTTGGTCTGTATTAAGAACGACAGTTTTGTTTACAAGTTTCAGATCTAGTTATAGTATCACTTAAGTGATTACACTGATTTTGCATAATTATTTTGTCATACTTTGTAGGGTTTTTAGATCTATCAGTCATAAAGAGTGGTTAAGTTGTTTAGTAACTCACTGATAAATTGTTGCTTATGAACAGGTATTTTTTATGATGTGCAATACTCAGTGAAAACATCCAGAACATTTCAAAATATGAATTTTTCAGTAGTATAAAATTGTTGTTATAATATGTAAATCATTATTTTACTATAACTTTTTAAAACTACATGAGTTTAGATGTTGTGTAATATATAAGTAAATGTTATTTTTTATCTGTCCTCATCTAAATTTAGAATATGTAAGAATTCAACTCTTGAAACTCCAAATTGTATTCACGAAATTTTTAGTGTTAATTTATTAGCCCTTTTTCCCTTAAACATATTTAATAAATGTAGTTCTCACACGCAAAAAAAGAAAAAATAATCATGAAAATAGACAAAGGGGGACTATTGCCAACAGATATCAAAATGTATTATAAATTAATAATTATAAACACTGGTGTTTGAAAAGGAAGTGAGAACCCAAAAATAGAACCTGAACCCAGTGATTGTAAAAAAAACTCAATGTATATAGGTCCATGTTCAAAAATTACTCAGGCATTATCTATCTATCTATCTGTCTATCTATCTATCTATCTATCTATCTATCTATCTATCTATCTATCTATCTATCTATCTCTGTGTCTGTACCTACACAAAGACACACACACATACACACACATAGAAACTGAATGGCTGTAAGATCAAAAATTATTTTGAATCCACATCTTTTACCTTAAACCCAAACAAATTCTGGCTAATTAGTTTAAATATTTAAAAAACCACCCCTAGCCACATTCTTCAAAAACAATTTGTGATAACCAGTAACCAGTTACTAAGTGACTTCTGTGTACCAGGCCCTGTGTTTATTGTGCTGTAGCTATGAAGACAGAAGTGAAATAGTCCCTGTCTGCCTGGAGTTTACAATCCAGGGAAGGGTCTTAATGTGTACATATATAAATATACCAAGATGGATGGAAGATGTGAGAAAAGTCTCTAAGCTGTTCTTACCCTTTGAGCCAGAGGTTTAACTGTTAGGTATACACAGCGAGTTAAAAAAAGTCCCTATATTTACCAAAATATTTCTAGTAGCACTTTGGTTAGTAGCAAAAAATTGTAAGGAAATTGGGTACCTATTGATTGGGGAACACCTGAAGAAATTGTGCTACATTCATATAATATAATATTGTTCTATAAAAATTATTGTTGTTGTTTGAACTTCATACTCAAAGAAGATCAAAATGACATCGCCATGTTGGGGTCAGTGTACAGTGTCTAGCTGTGGCTGACCATACCAAGACAAGCTCATGAGGCTCTGTCTACCACAGGTCAGGAACAAACAGTCCATATGACCATTTGAGAGGGAGATGTCTTTACACTTTTTCATCTTTTGAGCTACCACAATTCTACTTTGCTCATAGGGCACACCACCTTCTTTGATGCAGGCATACCATGCTGGATGGTCCAGTGCCAGTACTTCCCATGTCTTAACAGTTGATACCATAGTTCTTCAGAGAGAAAAAAAAAATTCTATAAAAATAGATAACTATGAAGAATTCTGAGAAACTTGGAAAGGCTTGTTTTTATCTGATGCAGAGTGAAGTAGTTGTTGTTCAGTCATTTTAGTCATGTCCAACTCTTTGTGACCCCATTGGGGGTTTTCTTGGCAAAAAAAGTGGTTTGCCATTTCCCTCTCTATCTCATTTTACAAATGAGGAGCCTTAGGCAAACAGGGTTAAGTGACTTGCCCAGCTGTCACATAGCTAGTAAGTATCTGAGGCTACATTTGAAATCAAATCTTCCGGATTCCAGCCCAAGCACTCTACTATACCTGCCCTCTTAGTGAAGTAAATTGAAGCAAAAGGACAATTTACATAATAATTACTTGACGTAATAATTACTTGATGTAAATCTATAGTTGTTAACCTTACTTTTTGTCTTAGATCCCTTTGGCAATTCCATTGAAGCCAAGGGCCCCTTCTCCAAAGAATGTTTTTAAATGTATAAAATAAAACATAGAGGATTACAAAGGAAACCAATTACATTGAAATACAGTAATCAAAATAGTAAAAGTTCCAAATTCATACACACCCCCCACTGACTTCCACCCTTGCTAAGAATCTCTAATATAAATTAAAAGATTCTAAAATGCTCTATAATTATAATGATCATTCTTGGCCTCTGGGAGAAGAAGAGGGAATGCACTGGAGGGTTATTGAATGTAAGTCACTGAATTTGAAATCCCAAAGCCTAAGTTTGAATCTGTAGTGAGGGACTCTTGTTTTTGTGTTTATATATGTACCAGCTGGTTGTCTCTGTGCAAATGCCTTAATATCTACCAACCTAGGATCTTTCATCTAGAAGATATGAATACTTGTAGTTCCAGGATCTACCCTAGAAATACCATTAATAAAAATGAAAACAAGCAAACAAATAAAAAAAAGAGAATCCAATGACAAATCTTTTTTCAAAACTAGAAGAAAAAATTATAATAATTGTCTCAAATATGGAGAGGTAGGGTATTTTTTGTCAGTCAAGAAAAAAGAGAAATCTTTAGAAAAAATGATAGCCTTGCTCATATAAAGATAAAGGGATTTTTGCAACAAAAAGCAGTATCTTTAAAATTAAAAGTCAAGAAACAAATTGGGGGTGCAGCTACTTGGCGCAGTGAATAAAGCACCGACCCTGGAGTCAGGAGGATCAGAGTTCTAATCCGGCCACAGACACTTAACACTTACTAGCCTTGTGCCTTGTGACCTTGGGCAAGTCACTTAACCCCAACTGCCCTCCAAAAAGAAAAAAAAAAAGAAACAGATTGGGAAAACACATTTAGAGTAAATGTAGCAGGTGAAGGTCCAGCTTCCAGAATATATAAGGAACTGACATATGTGTATAAAAATTAATGAACACACTTTGTAATGAATGGAGCAATAGTCAAAGAGTACAAACAGAAAATTTATGGACAGTTTCTAAATGTAATAACTACAGGAAAAGATTCTCAAACATATTAATACATACAGTAAAATTCAGGGACTCCTGTTTTTTTTATATTTTATAATCCCTTTATATGAGCAAGGCCATCATTTTTTCTAAAGATTTCTCTTTTTTCTTGACTGACAAAAAATGCCCTACCTCTCCATATTTGAGACAATTATTATAAATTTTTCTTCTAGTTTTGAAAAAAAGATTTGTCATTGGATTCTCTTTTTTTTTATTTGTTTGCTTGTTTTCATTTTTATTAATGGTATTTCTAGGGTAGATCCTGGAACTACAAGTATTCATATCTTTTTTTTTTTTAAAGCAATCGGGGTTAAGTAACTTGCTCAAGGTTACACGGCCAGTTATTGCTGGGTGTGGTGCTGAGTATCTGAGCCCGGATTTGATCCAGGTCATCCCGACACTGGAGCCGGTGCTCCTACTCACTGAGCCACCTGGCCGCCCCGAGTATTCATATCTTATAGATGAAAGACCCTAGGTTGGTAGATATTAAGGCATTTGCACATATTTTATACATTGCATAGTACAATGCTTACCACTAGTAGATACCCAAATGTTTGGTGAATGAATAACTGAATAATGGAGAAATTCAAATTAAGATAATCTTAAGATACCACCTTATTTGGCAAATATATAAGATACAGTAATAGTGTTGACCAGGATGTGGGAAAACAGGTACTCTACAAGGTACAAATTTTTGGAAAGCTTTATGGCATTAAAAGCTTTAAAAAACGGCATTAGTGAATCACAAAGCTGATCATACCAATTATCCCATTGCTAGAACTCTATCTCAGAAATATAAAGAGGAAAAAAACTTTTTTGTACAAACATATTCCTAACTGTTCCATTTGTAATGATAAATAGGTAAATCTACATGTTTAACAATTGTGAAATGGCTAAACAAATTGTGGTGTATATACAATCATAATAAAATCATAGATTTAGAGCTAGAAGGAATTGTAGCAAGTCATTGAATACCAAGTCCCTTTTCACCTTGGAGAAGCATTTCTCCCCTTTGACTCCTTTCTATTCCATTCTAAGGAAAGCGTCCAGACTAGCATAACCTCCATTAGCAAAAGCAGCAGAACCAGAATTGTATATACATTGCCTACATCCAGTTTTTTTAAAAATGGAATAAGGAAGAAAAACAACTCAAAGCAGCTGAATTTTGAACAAGCCTAGAAATGGACACAGAGTAAAAACTTATTTGTTGGCTATTCATTTTGTTCGGGCTTTTTAAGTGTTTGGTAGGCAGGGTAAGGTTTTGCCTTTTTTCTTGATTGCCTTTTTGATTGTTGTTGATTTTTATGAAGGTTATAATTTGAAAAGCAATTTAAAAATTAATTTTTACTTAACAGACAGCAATTTATTAAGGTAAACATCTCCACAAAATCAAGTGCTTGTTGCTCTGCCTTCTAAATGGATAAATTACTTTGTATGGAGGAAAGCTAATTTTCTGACCTCAGGCATCTTTTCTTCTGAGAAATATTGGCATAGGAGCAGAGTAGTGGCTCTTAGATACCTCAAATGGATGTTATATGAAAACAGAAAGAAGCACTATGATTAATATGGTTAATACTTGGTCTTTAGCCGCTAATTGAAAAGCTGGAAAATGTCAAAACACGATTTTAGAAACTAGAAATGTCTGCCATGGAGAAGAGAAAACAGGCTGAATATTGGTCAGCCTAAGTAGGGGAACACAGAACAAAAGCCTCATATTTGTTTAGCTTTTTCTCTGCCTCACATGTTTATCATTTTTATGGAATGATCTTTTAACACATTAATATTGAGAGGCAGTGTGGTAGAGTGGGAAAGGGCATTGACTTGGGTACAGGAAGACATGGGTTCACATCTCACCTTAGACATTTACTAGCTGTATGTCTCTGGGCAAGTATGTGTGTACCTCAGTTTCCTCACCTATAAAATAATAATTTTATATAATAATTAGTGTGCCTCAGTTTCCTCACCTATAAAATAATAATTTTACATAATAGTGTGCCTGTTTTCTCACCTATAAAATAATAATTTTATATAATAATTAGTGTGCCTCAGTTTCCTCACCTATAAAATGAGGATACCAAGTGAAGTCAGAACGCATTTTCTAAAGACTTACCCTATGTCAGATGCTGTGCTGAATGTTGGGAATACAAACACAGGCAAAAAGAAAGACTGTACCTCCCTTTAAAAAGCTTGAAGTTAAACCAAAGAAGAATAAAAAAGAGGGGGGTGGGGAGGGCAGGAAAGGTATTCAGCCAAGAAGTTGTAGAGTCAGGATTGCAGTCCAAAGAGAAATGATAGCAGTTATAGCTGGCCTGGACACTTTCCTTGAAATGGAAATTCCAGGATTAAGTGACAAATCAGAAAAGAGGTCAAAGGGGCAGCTAGGTGGCACAGTGAGTAGAACACCTGCCCTGGAGTCAGGAGAGATCTGGCCTCAGACACTTCACACACACACACACACACACACACACACACGCATGCTAGCGGTGTTATCTTGGGCAAATCATTTAACCCCAATTGCCCTACCCTCACCCCTCCAAAAAAAAGAAAAGAAAAGAGGTCAAAGGGGAGGCCATTGTGGAAATTCATTTTAACTGACTGCATATTTGTCATCAGTGTTGTTTTTCTTATGTTCCCAATAGTAAGAAAATGAGAAGGTGGATCTTGACTGATTAAAATGCTTAAAATATTTTTTAAAATAACTCTTCCTGGGAAAGAACTGACATTTATGTAGCACTTTAAAGTTTGATCCTTACAACAACCTCATGGGAATAGTACTATTCCCATTTTATGGATGAGGAAACTGAGACTTAAAGAGATGTAGTTGCTTCCCCAGGAAGACATAGCAAATAAATGTCAGAATACAGACTAAGGTCTTTCTTGATTCCAAGGTTAGTGCATATTTCAGTATACCATGCTGATGTTATATTCATCCAGAGTTTACCTCTCTTATCCTTACAACAATTCTCAGCAAGGGGACACAGAGATTGTCTATATTTTAACTGATGAAGAAAAACAGGTCCCCAGAAAAGTGAAGTGGCTTGGAAAGAAAAAAACAAAACAAAACAAAACAGAGAGGTAGTGTCTGTACAACAGCAAATATAATCAGTTTGATAATTCAGCTCAACTTTATCTGCAATCGAGCAAAAACAGCTGTTCAATTCAGTTCATTTAAATATTGGTAAACCTTGTCCTTAGGTAGATATTAGATAAATGTTTGTGGTAGGGGGCACTGTGGTATAATCTAGAGTCAATCCTGTTGAGTTCCAAAATATTCTGTATTTTTGACATTTTTGCAAAGTCCACCTTTGAAGCATCATCCTGTTGTGGATGTGATCCTGGCCTCTTGAAAGAAATAAAGCTCTGGCAGGTGGGACCTGCCAGAAAGAAAAGGCTTCATCGACATGGACGTGGACAGACCCAGTGATGGGCTGCATTTCTATTCTCTCAATTCCAACGTGATTTAAAAAGTTTCACTATAGTAGAAGGGCTGGATTTGAATCCCAGTCCTACCAGCATGGTCCTGGCCAAGCTACTTGACCTCTCTGTGTCTCAGTTTCCTATCTGTACAATTGAAGGAGCTAGACTAAATGGTTTTTAAGGTACTTTACAACTCTCTATCTTTGTTCCTTAAGTGGAAGAGTAACAAGTTCTTTTGGCCACAGCAACTCTTGAAGACTAGTTACTAGGGAGATTTTAATGTCTCCAGAAAACATTTCTCCCATCCCATGCTTCATAGTGGTATAAAGGTAATGCTGAGCTCTCCATGAGAACATCTGTGGAATTCAAATGCTGACAGGCTAGACCAAGCTGGAGAAGCTTCAGGTACAGTCCTGGTGATGGGCTACATGCCATTGTTTAAAGACTAGCCTAACTCAGTCTAAAGAGAGGCTTAAATAATGCCAAGAAACAAGCAATTTCGTTTTTATTCTTTCATAGCCATGGTGAAAGATCATTTACTGTTAGACCAAATTAACTATTTGCCTGCATTCAGCCCAAAAGTGAAACCAGTGGCCTCATAGAGACACAGCTAGTGAGCCAGTGGAAGCTGGTATAGCGTCATGGTGGCAGGGAGGCCAAGACATGTGTGTTCTAGGAGGCAGAAGCCAGTTTGGTTATTCTGTTGTAGAGATGGCTATGAAAGGGAAAGCTTCATCTTAAATTGGTGTTTCCTTCACTCCTAAAGGTAAAGTCAGTATTTGGGATGTTAAGCCAAAGTAAAGGTAAAGTTCAAAGTCCACATAGAAGACCCAGTTAGTATGCAGAGGTCCAGGCTAGGCAGGCAACACAAGCAGTGGTGTGATCAGGATATGTGCTGTACAGTAGATAAGAAGGACACTGTCCAGAGGTAGCAGAAGGACAAGGGCAGTCCAACATGCACAGACACAAGGGTCAGGCACTAAGAGTGGCTTTGAGGAACCAAGAGGAAAAAGAGGTCATAGGCAAGTATACTGAGAATGATGGCTCGGTATGTGGATCTTGGAGACTGGCCCACATAGCAGTGCCATCAGAATATAACTTTTCACAGCTTAGAGGTTGTCTCTTCATTTGGCCAGGGAGGCAGGCAGAGGAATACAGCTGAAAGAGTCCTAGATTTGGAGTTAGATCCCAGGGCACTATCTTCAAATCTTGAATCTTTCATTATCCTTGTGATCTTGAGCAGTTTGTTTCTTTTCTCTGGGCCTCAGTTTCCTCCTTTATGAAATGAGAGAGTTGGACTGGATGACTAATTTCCGCTCAATTTTGAGGACCAAAGGAGTGTGAGAAAGCTAGAAAGATGAGAAAAGAAACTAGCTCATTGTTAATTTCTGTGTTTAGACTCTCTTTTCAGGGTTACCTCCATCTGTTAAATCTCAACAGCTGTCAAGGTAGTTAGACTTATTTTTGAAATGAGTGTGAAATCCCAAAAGTTTGTCCCTGTTTCACTGTGGGTAGTCACCTTAAGCTGTCTCAGAAAAGAGACAAAAGATCAAAACTGATTTCCTGTCATTCCCTGGGGAGCAATTTGCAATAACCTAAAGCAATCAAGCAACAAAATGAAGTGGCTTTCAAATCCAGTGGCTCTTGGGGAGCAGGCACTTTGAAAAGCCACTAAGTTTCCTCAGTTGGTGTAATTCAATAAACTATAACTCATTTGCTAAGTTATCCTATTCCTGAATGGTGATTATGTCATAGAGGTTCGTGATTAAACTATGGGAATGTGCCATCTTAAATTCCCTCAGAGTCAGGCAGTGCAAAAGGTGGAATTCATAGGTTCATAGATTTAGTGGTCACCTAGTAACCCCCTCATTTTTCAGGGACAAAAATTAAGTACTAGAGACTTTAAGTGACTTGAGAGTAAGAAGCAGAGCTAGGCTTTCAACCCAGTTTGTCTGACTCCAAATTAATCTCTTTCTATTGCACTATGCTGCCTCAATAAAAAAAGATGAGGTTCATCCTGGAGGATGTAATCTTTATTAAAATGCTTATTGATACTTTTTTTATATCACCTTCATTTCCAAATATATCCTTCCTCCTTCTCCTACCCAGTGAACCATTCCTTGTAATAAAGAAAGAAGTAATAATAGTAGTAAATAAAGATTAAGGAAAGAAAAAGAAGCCATTCAGCAAAACTAACCAATATATCAATTAAATCTTATAGTATATATAATATTCTATATCCATAACCTCCTACCTCTGAAAAGAAGGGAGGGCGGCACGTTTTCTCATCTCTTTTTCAGGGCCAAACATGGTCATTATAATTACACAGTATTCCATTTCAGTTTTTGTTCTTTCCTTTTATACTGTTATAGTGATTTTGTCCATTTTTTTTGTTTAACTTACTTCATTCTTCATCAGTTCATAAAAGTCTTCCCATGTTTCTCTGCATTTCAAAAATACATCTTCAAAGGAGCTGGTTTCCAAAACCATAATATATTAATAGTCAAATAGATCTATGATTTCATCCATATGGATATTCTCTTCAGCAGTGCAGATTGCAACCATATGTATTTTCGTATACTGTATGTTTATCATTCATATTCTCACATCCTACCCCCTGTGGACCTTTCTCACTTTGTTTTGACATTGCAAATATTAGCAAGCTGTTATGATAATTCCTCGCTTTTACTATGTGATTAACCCATCTTTTATTAATTTTTATTTTTGCTTTTTGGAGGGCAAATGGGGTTGTGACTTGCCCAAAGTCACACAGCTAGTAAGTGTGTCAAGTGTCTGAGGTAAGATTTGAACTCAGGTCCTCCTGACTCCAGGGCCAGTACTCTATTCACTGTGCAACCTAGCCACCCCTGTTAACCCATCTTTTTAGCTTATAAATGTATTACACTCTGTTTCAGGCCACAATGTGATTCCAAAATTAAAAGTTATTCATCAGCAATAGTAACAAAAACAATTAATTTCATCAGCTGATACTCCTTCCATGAATACAGAGCACAAACATGCCATACTTTTTAGATGTATTTCTAAGGTATTTTAGAGATATCAGGTTATTCATCTCTTATCTTTCTCACTATATAACTAACCCAACTCCTTTTTCCTCAATAATGTCCTTTACTCCACTCATCATAACCAAGACATCCTTCATTAGTGTTTTGTCCTTTTTACCTTGAAAACATCTCTTATATATGTTTCCTTTTCTCCACTTATACAACAGCCATCTTGGTGGTGTAGATTCTGATTACCTCATGTTTGAACTATTACAATAATTTGTTTATCCCCTTCCCTTATCCCTATGCCCTCCAGTGCAATCTCTCTGCCATTACTCTTCATTTACTGTTTCATTCATGTATGCCATGATTACTCTTTCATCGATGTGTATCTTTTGTATGTACATAATTGTTACCATGTTGTCTCCCTATTAGAATGTAAGTTCCTTGAGGGCAAGGACTATGTTTTTTTCTCTTTTTTCTCTTTTCTCTTTTTCCCAGAACAACCCCTGGCACATAAGAAGTACTGAACATATATTTGGCTGACTGACTGTAACATGCTGTTTAACCCTAAATTCTTTGTAATTGCTTATAACTACCATCACTTGCCCTTGATTTAGTTATTTTAATTCCTATTTAATATATATATTTATATATATACATATATATATATATGGCCATTTAGCATCATCTAGAGACTTTTGATTTCAAAGAAATGAAACTTTGAAGAAGTTGACAATTTAGGGATCATTTGAAGGACTATAGTTTCATAGTTACAGTACTGCTTGATCTCCTGGGACCCAATTCCAGTGCCAGCTTACACCCATTTGTAGCACTTACTAAATATTCACCTATCGATTGACAGATTTATTTGGCAAAATGGATAGGGAGTCAGCCTCTGAATCAGAAAGACCCAGATTCAAGTCTCACCTCTATATCAATACTGACTGTGTGAGCCTGGACAAAGTCACTTAACCTCTCAGTGTTCTAGGCAACTCTCCTGAAGATTATAAATTGCAGCAAAGGGACCAACTTACATTGAAAGAAGGAGTTTCCTTCTAGTTAAATCTCAGAACTATCCCCTATGTTTAATTCAGTGGGCTGTCCACCTAGCTGCATGTCATACATAATCTCATTGATGCATACTATTTCATCTTCATCCACTTTGAGTTGTCAGTATGAATAGTTAAACAGATTTTTTGCATTACTCTGCATTTTGTTAAAAAGACTTTATAGCATCTACAAGCTCAATGCAGTTAGTAAAAAGTCAGTCAGCTGGGAATAGGAACATCAGAGAGTCACTGTCAGTAGGAAATTCTTCTTTCATTTGGACCTTTCACAGAACTTCTTCCATGGGCCTCTTAATCACCTTTGGTTAACATGAATCTCAACTTAAAGCTATACTTGATATTACTAATCAATAAACAAAGATCAACAAGTTACTCCACATTAATGCAATATATATTTTGATGCTCAGGGATTTTCATGCAAAAGTGGACAAGGAAGAGGAAAGTGATGTTGGAAAATTATTTAAAGTCAAGGAGCAAAAATGTTCAAAAGTCTATATAGGCTGTTCAGAAGATTCATGCTTGCCTTTTTTAATGCTTTCTTTTAAAAATGCCAAATCTAGATCTGCCAAATGTTGAACATTATATGAAATTAAATCACAGAATCCCAGAATTAGAAGCGACCTTAGAAACTGTTTACTCCAACCTGTACTTGAAAAAGACTCCCCTCCTCAACATGCTTGACTTACGGCCATACAGTCTCTGCTGAAGAACCCTGACAAGGAGGAACCTACTATGCTATCTCTCACGCATCCTGTTCCACTTCTGAATAGCTCTGATTGTTAGGAAGCTTTCCTTAGCACGGGCCTAAATCTACTTTTTTGCAATTTCCACTCATTGCTCCTAGTTCTGCCTGAGGTAAAGTGGTTTAGGGTTCCATATGACAGTCCTTCAGATACCTGAAGACAGATATAATATCATAACCCCCTCCCCAAATCTTCTCTTCTTTAGGCTAAATATCCCATTTCTTCAGTCCTTGTATGACATGACCTTACAACCTTTCACCATGTTGCTCATCCTCCTCTAGACACTTCACATTTTCAGGGTTATTTCTAAAATGTAGCACCTAGAACTGAACATAATATATATTCCAAGTGTGGTGTGATCAGAGCAGAATGTAACAGAATGATCACCTCCCTAGTTCTGAACACCATGCCTCTCTTACTACAACCCAAGATTACATTAGTTTTAGTTTTATTGGCTTCTGTATAATATTACTAATACATATTGAAATTGAAGTCTACTAAGGCTGTCAGATCCTTTTTAGATGAACAACTATCTCCCATCTTCCATTTAAGAAGTTGATTTTTTGAATCCCAAGTGTTAGTTTTTGCATTTATCCCTATCAAATTTCATCTTATCATGTTTGTCTAAATGCTTTAGCCTGTACTTTTGGGATGACTTTACGTGACCAGAAATGACTGATTATATGCCTATCAATTGGGAAATGGCTGAGCAAGTTGTGGTATATGAATGTAATGGAATACTACTATGCTATAAGAAATGATGAGCAGGTGGATTTCAGAAAAAACCTTGAAAGACTTACATGAGCTGATGCTAAGTGAAATGAGCAGAACCAGGAGAACATTGTACACAATAACAGCAACATTGTATGATGATCAGTTATGATAGACATAGCTCTTCTTAGCAATATGATAATCCAACACAATTCCAAAAGACTCATGGTAGAAAATGCTACCCACCTCCAGAGAAAGAACTATGGAGTCTCAATGAAGATCGAAGCATACTATTTTTATTTTTTTGGTTTTTTCTTTGTTGTTTTTCTCTTTTATTCCATTTCTTATTTCACAATATGATGAACATGGAAATATGTTTAACATGATTACACATCTATAACCTATATCAGATTGCTTGCTGTCTTGGAGAAAGGAAAGGGGAAGGAGGGAGGGAGAAAAATTTGGAACTCAAAATCTTATTAAAAATGAATGTTGAAAACTATCTTTATATGTATTGGAAAAATAAAATACTACTAAAAAAAAGATATGACTAGTTGTAGACTTATGGGTTATTTCAAAATCAGCTGTTTTATGTGTAGTCAGCTCAGTGGCTAGTTATAGTAAAAGAGGAAAGGAATAAGCATTTATTAAGCACCTACTGTGTGTTAGTCACTGTGCTTGGTGCTTTACCAATATCTCATTTGAGTAAAAATTGAAGTGAACCATAAATTAGAAGGGAGAACACTGTATTCAGTTAGAAAATTTCAACCAGACTAAGCTGTTGATTGTAAAGTGATAAAAAGGATAAAATCAAAGGCATTGGCTCTGTTAACATTTTTAAAGGCATTTAACAATAGTTAGTACATAGTTAGTATATAATAGCAGTAGTAATCATAATGGTGATATAGTATGTTATAATTTAAAGTAGATATATGCCCTAATCATGTAATGAAAACAGGGGATAACAGATCAGACAAAACTCAGCATTGCAGTTTTCTATGAAATATTAAAAGAATCACAGCAAGATATCCATTGTATTACATAGATTTCCTATGGAGCATTTATGAAAAGGCACAGATGATAACTCCACTACATAGGAAAGCATGAATGGGTTGGACTCTGTAGTGGTAGAACAAATACCTCTATTAATGAGATCGCCAAGTCACCAAAGTTTTGAAGGAAGGTCACTTGTGATAAAAGTTTGTTTAACTCAGTTGTATAGTGTAAGGAATTATTAGGAAGAGTTTGTCTCTATTGTACTGAAGTAAGTCATTTCTGGAAATTACTCCATGTCCTCTTCTAATTGTTCATTAACGTTAATACTAAAGAATATGTGTGTATGTATATGTATGCATGTATATACATACATGTATGTATACATGTATATATACATACACAAATATATAGTTCAACTTTTCTTAATGATTTTGGTAGTTTTATCATGTTTTGTTTCTTTTCAGTGTTTTCAGCTTTAATTTTAATAGTCCACCTTTATTTATTTGGATAATGACTTAGCTTTTTATTTGACTAATACCATACAATTTGCATTGTTGTTTGGATTTACTTCAAGGCTGAATGAACTGGATCTCCTCGAACTGGGACCCAATTTCCTGGTTGGTTGGTTTTTTCTCAACCATTTCAGCATTCCCCAATTGAATATGTCATTTCCATCTTTGATAAGTGGATGGTTTAAGTCTTTAAACAAGTGCAGCTCACTCACATTTACCACCTTCCAAATTTTATACAATTCCTTTATAGGATGGAAACATTCCAGGCTGAAGTTATTACTTTTGGTGATGTGTATGTTGATATTGAAGCAGGATTTCTGGATATTTTAAGTGGAGAACAGCATTCTCTACATACCATTGATAAAAAAGAACCTCCAGATATGTCTGAATACCTGCATCTGGATGTCATTTGGATAAACACATACTTGAGTTTAGATAGAGTGAGGGAATCCCCTGCTACTTGAAGAGATTTGTACCCGAGAGGCTTTTCTCGTGAATTGTCTACTTACCAAAGAAACAGCCTCCATCAAGTAGACACCAGGTATAGTGTGGTGCCCTCCAGAGAGCAGAGCCCCTTGCTTCCATTGGATAAAAGATGGCATCCCCACAGAAAAATTTTCATTGTTAGGCAAATGGATGTCCCTTAAGCTTTTGTCACTTGAATAATGTAAGGGTTATAAAGGACTATAAAGTACTTATGGGGCTATTGAGACATTGTCTCTTTTAAGGACTCATACCAGCTGAAAGACTCCTACTAGACTCTTTACTAGCTTTATCGGCAAGTTTTTTCCCAAATAATTCTTACCCCAGTAGTTGGAATATTTAGGTTTCTGAAACCTCAGGCTACTGTGTTCATTTGTTTCCATTTGTTGTGTACAAATCTGTTCCACTGTTTGACTTCTTTATTTCTTTTTTTTTTTCCTGCCTTTTGGAGGGCAATTAGGATTAAGTGACTTGCCCAAGGTCACATGGCTAGTTTTTGTGTTAGGTGTCTGAAGCCACATCTGAACCCAGGTCCTCCTGACTCCAGGGGCAGTGCTCTATTCACTGTGACCTCTCTGTTTCTTTACCTATACCAAAATTATTTAATAACTCATACTCTACAGCATAGGTTAAGATCTAGTACTGTTAAACCCCATCCTTTCCCACTAAAAAAATACATAATTGTAATTTGCTAATTGGAAACAGTTTGTCTCAGAGAGTCTTCTACCAGGACAGCCCTTTTTACAACAGTGGGCCCACTTCATTCAGTTATATTGGCACTGCTTTGAACGCCAACATTTCCCAACTTTGTCCATTACACTTTATTCTCCCTTCAGAGGCCAAGTAAAACAAATCTAATCCCCTTCAGATACTTGAAGACAGTTCTCATATCCCTCATGAATCCCCTTTCTAGACTGAAATGTCACTAGGTCTTTTTCTAAAATTTATTTATTTTCTTTTTGGACTTACACCCCCCCAAAAAATTTTTTTTTCATATAAGTAGCACAACACAATAAGAGAATTGTATGTGAAACCATAAATCTCCATTTTATGCTGCTTGATTTTTTAAGTGTATAATAAATTCTACACATTATTTTAAAACTTTCCTATTTGTCTATGCTTCCTTCTGAATTTCATTCTGTTCTGTGTATTTTTAAAAATGTTTCATTGACCCTGGTTTGTTTTTTTGCTTTTTGAAGGGCAATTGGGGTTAAGTGACTTGCCCAAGGTCACACAGCTAGTTTTTGTGTTAAATGTCTGAGGCCAGATTTGAACTCACGTCCTCCTGACTCCACAACCAGTGCTCTATTCACTGCACCACCTAGCTGCCCTCACTGCACCACCTAGCCACCCTGAATGACCCTCTTTTTACAGGAGTACTCTTAACTCTCCCTTCTCCCTCCCCAACCTCATTCAATTTCAAAAACTAAGAGAAAAAGAAAACAAACCACCTTATAACAAATAAGCAGTCAACCCAAATGAATCCGCACAATGAGCTTGCCCAAACATGTATATTTTTTTTTGCACCTTGTGTCCATCACCTCTTTGTCAGGAGATAGATAATGATGAAACCATCGTGGGTCCTCTAGAGATATGGTTGGTCATTGCATTGATTAGAGTTCTCACATCTTTGAAAGTTATTTTGCTTTACATTTTTGGTGTCCTTGTATAAATTGTTTACCTGACTTTGCTTACTTTGCTCTGTATCAGTTCATCCTCCCCAGTATCTTCTGCAATCATCTTTTTCATAATTTGAGACTAATAATATTCCATTACATTCATTTCCATTATTTTTCAGCCATTCCTCAGTTAATTAGCACTCCTTAGATTCTAGTTATTTTTCCACCCCACCCCCCCATCCCTTTTTTTATAATCAAGAAATTTGTTATCCTTGTGACTATTCTGTCTTTGGAATTATCTTTCCTCTTAATCACCACCCTCCAGTCCATAAAGGATGCCTTTTCCCTGTCAAGTTCGATGTATTCTTATACCAAGTTGGGGGAGTGGTAGGGAAGGGTGTGTATATATGTCTGTGTCTGTGTCTTTGTGTGTGTTCAACTCTCCTTTTTATGTTTCAGGTAATTGTCAGGCTCATCTGATACCTCCCTTCATTCCTTCCTCTATATATACTCTTCCCATGCAATTTAAATATAAGAAATAGCAAGGTCTACCCTATTCTTTTTCCTGTCTACACTAGTGCATTCCTTTTACTCTCCCTTCTTTTTCTACTCTTGAAGTTCTCAGAACAGAACCAATCCACCCCTAAGACCTCTGTTTTTTTCTTATTTTCAACTCCTTCAGTACCTTCTTAAGACTTAAGGTTCTGAAAGGATTTGCTTCTTTCTCTGGCATTAGATCATCATATATCCTTTTCCATAGGCTCCAATAAATTTACTTTTCTAGGTTTCTCTTGACTCTTGCATTTGAATTTCAGAGTTCCTACTCAACTCCAGTACCTTCATAAGAAATGCTTGAAAATCCTCGCATCATTCCTCCACCCCCCATAGGATTATACTGAGCTTTGAAGGGTAAGTTATTCTTGGTTATAAGCCTGTTTCTTTTGCCTTTTGGAATATTGTATTCCATCTTTCATTTATGGTAGAAGCTTACAGGTTTTGTGACCTGGCTGTGATCATGATTTTAGTTCTTTGGTACATGAATTAATTCTTTCTAAATTCATGTAGCATTTTTTCTTTGATGTGGAAGTTTTGGGTTTTGGCTATGACCTTCCTGGGATTTTTACTTTGGGGATTTCTTTCAGGAGGTAATCAATAGATTCTTGAGTCAATGGAAGCTGATGACATCATGAGCAAAATAAGGAGAAGAGAGGGAGGGGGGAAAAAGGAGAGGAAGGGAGAGGAGAGGGGAGGGAAGGGGAGGGGGAGGGAGGGAGGGAGGCGGGAGGGGGGAGACGGGGCAGGAACACGCGAACTAAAGAGGACAGGG
>NW_027187369.1:15730799-15760246 GCF_028583685.1 Petaurus breviceps papuanus
GGGAGGGGGGAGGAGGAGGGAGGGGGGGGGGGGGGGGGAGGGGGAAGGGGGGGGGGGGGGGAGGGAGGGGGGGGGGGGGAGAGGGGGGGGGGGGCGGGGAGGGGAGGGGAGGGGAGGAAAGGGAACCCAAGACAGAAAGCCTCTGGGATGCCCATAGTTGGTGAGTATGACCCATATAAAGATCCAGCAAAGAAGACTGAGAATTGATGAGACAAGTTGGAGGGAAATAATGAGAGAGCAGTATTATGGAAAACTAGAGAGAAGGAGATGATTGACAGTGCCAAAAGCTGCAGGGAAGTCAAGGAGCATAAGAATTGAGAAAAAAGCAGTTAGATTTGTCAATTAAGAGATCACTGGTAAAGTTGGAGAGAACAATTTCAGTTGAATGATGAGACCAGAAGCCAGACTGTAAAGAATTTAGAAAAATGCAAGAGAAGAATTAGAGACACTCATTGTAAATGGATCTTTTGATTCCATTTTTGAATCTTAATTGTCTCATAGGCTCCATGCAAAAATAAATCATTTCTACAGATATTTGATAAATCCAGTGCCATATGCTTGATACTGGCTTTTATTGTTGCTTTGCAAAGTAAAATCTATATATTCCAAAACTATTTCTGTACATTTTTTCTTCTGTTTATTATGTGCTCTTAGAACATCTATCAGTCTTTGTCTTTTTTATGAGAAACATTAAGACTTTCTGTAGCTGCCTTGGGGTAATGACTCCTGTTTTGTGCTCACATTATATGAGTTTTGGTTTAGACACCTTCTTGCTCTATTGTCAGTTTTACAGTGCCAATGAGTTACAATATACAGTAAAATTGATATTGCAGAGATGTTAAGTATTCTAATTGTCTTTTTCCCATTAAGCTTTCACTTCATAATGCTAGTCAGTCTCTTAATACTAAAATGACCAAGTTTCAGTTTACACAAAAATATTTTAATTTGATAATTTAATTGTACTTTGAAGTAAACATTTTTATCTTATTATCTCTATTTTTTTTACCTTATGGTTAAAAAAAAGATGTACTGCAGTTGACCCAGATTTGTCCTTTGACATTTTCTCAAATTCAGGTCCTTCTGTTAACATATTGAGTGTTGAAGGATGGACCCAAGATGGCAGAGTAAAGGGTGCAACCGCACTGAACTCTCCCAACATTCCCTTCCAAACAACTTTAAAATAACTCCTCAAATCAAATTTTGGAACAACAGAGCCAAGAAAAGGCCAGACTGAAGACATTTTTCTAGCATAAGATAATTTATGGGTTGGTAGGAAGGGTCTGTAACATCAGGTTGGGGGACCGTCTGGAGCACATATGTCTGTGGCAACAGCAATGGGCCTTGGAGATGATCACAACAGCAGTAGCAGCTTCAGGAGCTCTCAGCACAGAAACAGTAAGGAGGTCAGATAACTGATCATAAAGAGATTACAGCTGGGAACCTTTTCTGGAACTGGGTGCAGTTGTCTCTAATTGGCAACTCTATTGCCCATATGCAGTTCTGGGTTGCGGTTCCAGGTCAGAAAGGGGCACTTGTAGTCAGTCACAAGGTAGTAGGAACCCTGGTCATAGTTCCAAGGCAGAGAGGAGCACTAGCCCTTGTGGCTGCAGGAAAATAGGGTCTTGGTTATAGTTCTAGGGCCAAGAGGAGGGCTAGGGCTTGTGGCTACAGGGGAATAGGGACCCTTCCTAGGTGAAGACCAGAGAATGTACCAAGAGAGCAGTGACCACACCTCCCCCTGGATCATACTATTTTGGAAGCTCCAAAAGCTTGCAGACTCTCCAGGACTAGCTCTGAAAACAGTAGTACAAAAAAACCCTAAAGCTTGGGACAGTGCCACCCCACCCTCAGGTGAGCAGAGCCCAACTTTAACATAAAGTTTAAAGTGAAGAAATAGTCTAGAAAAATGAGCAAATACACTAGCCATGTGACCTTGGGCAAGTCACTTAACCCCAATTCCCCTACCTTCCCCCCTTCAAAAAGAAAAAAAAAGAGCAAATAACAAAAAAGAGCTTGAACATAAAAAGCTACCAAAGACCAAGACATAGATTCAGAAGAAGAAAATAGTGCAAAAATAGCTACAACCAAAGCCTCAAAAAAAATGCTAATTGGACCTAAGCCCAACAAGACTTCCTAGAAGTGTTAAAAGAACAGATCAGACTGATAAAGGAAAAATTAAGAAAAGAAATTAAAATGATGCAAGAAAATTATAAAAAGAGAATTAACTTGGTAAAAGAGGCACAAAAACACTGAAAAAAAGCTCCTTAAAATGGAAAAAGAGGTTCAAAAGGTCACGAAAGAAAAAATTCCTTAAAAATTAGAATTGAACAAATAGAAGCTAATGCTTTAAGAAATAACTTACAACTGCACTAAGAGTTTTGTAACACCCTGTATATAGCATAAATATTAACTGAATAAACACATAAAGTAATACATATATATCAAGTGATTAATCCAATATTTTGATACAGTTCCCTCTTTGATGTGACAGCCATATTCAGTTCTATTCAGGAGTGATGATGATGTGTTTAAGACTAGGCAGATTCATATCAGGCTCAAACTGTCTCCGTGGAAGATGACATTTTATTTCAATTGTTCTTGACTTATTATGTTAGTAGCATGTTTTAAATAGAGAATAGTTTTCCATGAGGACATCAGATACTCTAGTGTTCTCACTGTGCTTGAATCTATTTGATCATTGTGTAGTATATGACTAAGCCATTAATACAGAACTGAGTCAAAGGCTTTGTGGTAATCAATAAAGGCAGTTTAAATGCTTTTAGATGGCATGTTTAGTAATACCTGAATCAATAATGAGTTGTTCTTTATGTATCTTAAGAATTTCTGACTCACTCTTTTGACTTCTTAGCCAATACATTGCTTTCTTTTAAGTGTTTGTTGCTTTTTGAGCAAGCTATAGCTTATAAACTGGAAATACTTAAGTACATAAAATGTAACTGGCCTATACTGGAGAAGTCATTGGTGTTGCCATCTTTTGGTATTAAATATGTGATATCTTCTGTTGAAAAAGGTTAGATTAGATTTGAATCAGAAAAGAAGCTAAATGCCTTGCTACTAATTAACGTGCTCTTAGGAAGCATTTGAGTGACCCCTCTACTTTCTAGTTTTGCAGAGAAGCCAGTTTCAGTCACCTTCATTGATGGAACTGTTCTATCATTTATTATAGTGATGATATCCAAGCTTTTCTGTTCACATGTCATTCAACTTGTGTTTTCATTGTGTTACATTCTTGCTACCAAATCAGCAATTTTCCACATTCTGCTTTAAGGGTTCTCTTTCTCTAATTTTTTTTCTTACATCTTAGACCTCTGTAGTTTAGTTTTTTATTGGTGGTAAATTATTTATTTTGAACTTGGTGTTTATCTGATGCCTCATATTATCTTAATTTTTTGGCTTTCATATTTAACTATTGATTAAGGATATCTAGAATTACTAATGTTTTTATTTTTTATATTAATTTCTACATTTTGTTTTGTTCCAAGTTTTTGCCATGCATACTGGCTAGATATTGTGGTGATCTTTTAATGTCTTTCCGTAGGTCTTCAACATTGTTCCCAAGCTGTTTCTCCTATGGTGGTGTTTGCCTTTATTTAAGAGTAGTAGTGGTTATAGTAATAATAATAGTTATAATGATTATAATAATTAGAATTTATATAAAGCAGGTTTATATAGGTTTGCAAAGCCTTTTATACATTGCAATCCATTTGATCCTCACAACAACCAAATAAGGAGGATGCCGTTATTATCCCCATTTCACAGATGAGGAATGAGAAAGCAAAAGGTTAAATAATTTACTTTGTGTCACATAGATAGTATATGTCAAAGTCAGGATTTAAACTCAGGTCTTTGTGTTCAGTTATGATTATTATAGCAAGTGGTTATATATCAGATGGTTATTATATAATAGATAATATAGTAGATAGTGTCAGAATTGGAATCAGGAGGTCCTGAATTTAAATTTTGCCTCAGGCAGTCACTTGTACAACCCTCCAAGAATCATTTAGCCCCTACCTCATCTACAAAATGGGGATAATAATAGTACTTACATCACAGAGGGCTTGTGAGGATCAAATGCAATAACATGTAAAATATTATGCAAACTTTAAAGAGCTATACAAATGCTAGCTTTATCATCATCATCATACCAACTTTTAAAAATTGCTGTTTACTGGGAAAAATTTTGTGGCAGTTTTTATAGTAAGAATCTCTGATAAAGATAATCATTTCTCAAACACATAGAGAACTGAGCCAAATTTATAAAAATAGGAGTCATTCCCCATCAATAAATGGTCAAAGAATACAAAGTTTTTAGAAGAACAAATCAAAGCTATCAATAGTCATATGAAAAAAATACTCTAAGTCACTAATATTTACATAAATGAATATTAAAACAACTCTGATGTAATACTTCACATCCATCAGTTTAGTTAAGATAACAGAAAAGGCAAATGATGTATATGGAGGAGTTATGGGACAATAGTACACTGATGCACTGTTGGTAGAGCTGTGAAGTAGTCCAACCAAAGGGCTATAAAGCCATGCGTACTCTTTGACCCAGCAATACTACTACTAGGAGTATACCTCAAGGAAATCAAAGAATAAGAAAAGGGATTCATATGCACAAAAATATTTATAGCAGTTCTTTTTGTGGTGTCAAAGATTTAGAAACTTAAGAGATACCCATTAATTTGGGAATGGCTGAACAAGTTTTGATATATGAATGTGATGGAATACTGTTATGCTGTAAGAAATTATGGAGATGATTTCAGAAAAACCTGTGAAGACTTATATGAACTGATGTAGAATGAAGTGAGCAGAACAAGGAGAAGAATATACACAGTAATAGCAATAACATAAAAATAATTAGTTTATTGTGAAAGACTTAGTAAAACCTATCAGTAAAATGATCCACCACAGCTCTAAAGCACTCATGATTTAAAATGCTATCCACCTCAAGACAAAGAACTGATAGATTCAGAATGCAGATTGAAACATATTTTTCCATTTCCTTTTTTCCATAATGTGGCAAATGCAGAAATATGTTTTTCAAGACTTCATATGTATAATAGTTATCACATCTCTTACCTTCTTAATGGATGGGTTAAGAGGTAGAGGGAAAGAAAGAACATGGAACTGAAAATTAAAATATAATTTTTAAATTACTGTTTTGGTATGGTCCGCCTATTAATTGTATCCATGTTTTCAGACTGAAAAAGAGCTTTCCAGGGCTGCCAGGTAGCACAGCGAGTAAGAGCACCGGCCCCAGTGTCGGGATGACCTGGGGATCGAATCCGGGCTCAGATACTTAGCACAACACCTAGAAATAACTGGCCGTGTAACCTTGAGCAAGTTACTTATCCCCAATTGCTTAAAAAAATAATTTTTTTTTAAAAAGAGCTTTCCAGTTTTCCAAAGTATGCCCATCTGCTCATCAGACTCATTTGTGACCTATGCATTATTTTTCCATTCCAGTCATTTTTAGGTAGAACTTCAGCTTTGGCGTATACATTGTCTTCTCTTCTTCCCTTCAATTCTCCTATCCCTCACCACTATACACTGTACAGGCTATTCTGAAACTGATGACTTTCCTCAGAGTGTGGATTTATTTTACATGTGGTTGTTGTTTAGTTCAATTTAACCAAGGTTTATTAAATGCCTGCTATGTGCAGTGTACTATGGGTATGTGCTATGACTACAAAGATGAAAAGCAGCACAGTCCTCACTCTTAATGAATGTCGTCCCTCACATCCAAAGTTATTATTCAACCCTCTGTCCTTAAGAATTGAACTAGGTTCTTAATTTTCCATGCAGAAATCATTCAAAAGCAGTCTCTACATAGGGAAATGAACAATAGCTTTGTGACCTTGGATAAGTCACTCAACCTAAGATTCAGTTCCTTATCTCTAAAATGAGAGACGTATATAGGTAGGTGCTCTCTAAGTTTTCTTACAACTCACAATCTGTGATCCTATGAATCCACTATTTCAGGAAATTTTTTTTCTATACTGGGTTTGTGATTTTAGTAATGTAGTGCACTCCTGATGAGGAAATACACTTCACCAATGTAGTTTGGCACCTGTTGGGCATATATAGTCTTAGAAAAGGGAAAAGACTTGACTTGTCACACGGGGAGTGTGTGGAAGTGGCAGGGCTTGAATGAGTCCCAAACTCCCTAATTCTGAGCCCCACTGTCCCTCAATTTTGCTGCCACACTGCCTCTCTAGAATGAAGAGGGGAAATGATTATCCCATAGAGAGAAATGCAGCCTCATTTGAAGTAGGCATCCACAATGAAGTAACAATGGCAGTATTGTCCAAACCCAGCAGAACCACTTGGTCATGTTATTGTCTCTAGAGAACTCGGGGTTTTCTAATGTTTTGTTTTGGAGGGTGTGAGGTGAGGAATGGTCATTGTTCTCATTTTTAAAAATCCATTTAGTTCTTTAAAATTTTATTGCTACCTTTTGTTTTTACATCACAGTCATTTCCAGATATACCAGACATGAGGGGAATTATTTCTTCTTCTCTTCTCCAGGTCCAAGAGTTGAAGTCAGAGAACATGAATTAAAACCCTAGCTTTGTTATTTATCACTTCCCTGGGCTTCAGTTTCCTTTTCTTTGAAACAAGGGAGCTAAAGGGCAGCTCGGTGGCACAGTAGGTGAAGCACTGGCCCTGGAGTCACAAGGACCTGAGTAAAAAAATCGGACTTTAGACTCTTGACACTTAGCTGTGTGACCCTAGGCAAGTCACTTAACCCCAATTGTCTTGCAAAAAAAATTAAATTAAAAAATAAAACAAGAGAACTGGACTGTGTGACTCAAGCTCCTTATAACTCTAAATCTATGATCTCATGAATGGTTAATTATAAAGCCCACACTGATTGCCTCTTGCCTTTGAGAAAGTGATCTGAGGAGGGAGCCTAACCACTTGAGTTCTTTGCCCTTGACTTCCATTGAGGCCATATTTTACTTGTTGGTTCCAGTTTCTTGCAAAGATTCCAAAGGGACAGTTCTGAAATGCCTACTTTGTCTCTTTTTAGCCATCAGAGGTCAGTTGATGCAGCCCATGACTGCAACAAGTAGGTATTTCTCAGTGATACATTAAAATATTTTCCCCATTGTCACATCATGTGACAGAAATCCTGCTTGTTTTTCGTTTTAAAGAAATATCCCTGGATCCTGACTTTTCCCCCCTCACCATTTTATTTCAGCTCTGCAAGGAATCTAAATCATGATTGTTTATTGGAAAATTATAACACCCTATTTTCCAGCAGATAGGCTACTCTGTTAGCTTCATTGTTGCAGGACTAATCAGGGCTCCCTATACTGACAGCACTTAATTTTGACATTTAAAGAATGTTGAAACTATGTTCTTCTGAGTTGTACTCTCTCATACCTAATCTAAGGTCAAGCGCAGCACAAATGAAATCAGGTCCCTAAATTCTCCAAAAATGAAAAGAAAGCAAATTGTTACAAGCCTAGCCAGGAGTGTGTGAGAACCAGCAGATGGCTCTTACTTTAGGAGGGGTTGGGGTGGGGGCTGGGGTGTGTGGGGGAAGGCCCAGCCATCTGCTGACTCTCTCGCATGCTTGCTCCATGAGTAAAGTGGGTTAAAAAGACCCTACCAATAAGTTGTCCCTTAGTTATTAGACAAGTGATTAATTGCTGTTATTTATCTCCTTTTGTAGGTTTGGGAAGTAGCCATTCATTCAACAAGTGTTTACTAAGTGTCTGTTTTGTGACAGTCACTGTACTAGGCATTGCAAATACAATTTAAAAAAAAACAATTTTTTATTTGCCCTCAAGGAGCTTACATCCTTCTGTCTTTGGTGTGCCATAACCATTCCCCCCACCCCCCCATTTATTCATTCACTCATTCAGCTTACAGAACTGAATACTTATTACCAAGAGAGTCAGTCTGGTGTAGTGAAAAGAATTTCATATTCACAATACCTGGGTTCAAATCTCCCTTCTCATACTAGCTGTGTGACCATGTGCAAATGTGAGTTTACTTATCTGTAAAATGGGGATAATAATCTATTCATTTCTTCCCTCACAAGATTGTCATGACATGGAAAACACTTTATAAATCATAAAGTGCTATAACAATGTGAGTTATGTATGTACATAACACTTAAGTTACAGAGAGTGGAGAAGAGGGAGTGATTGGAGAGGAATTGAGAAAAAATGTTAATGAGACATAGTTCTTGCTTTCTGGGAACATATATATACTTGTGTGTGTGGTAATCCTCTGTTTCTTCTAAATCTTATATGACTATCATATAATTGTGTAATTCTTTTTTTGTCAAATTCATCTTTATTGTGATTTTACCTTGTTCATTTTTAAATTTGGTAATATGGTCTTCCTTTTTTTATTAGGTTACCTCTAGGTTTGTTGATTTTTTTTTAGTCTTTACAAAGAACCATCTTTGGTTTTCTTTACCATTTCTTTAGTTTTGGTGGTTTCAAATTCATCCATATTTCCTCTAATTCTCAAAATTTCTTTTTTTGCATTTAGTTTGGGTTTGTTTATTTTTAGTTGCATATAGTAAATTCATCAGTTTTCTCTTTTTTCGATTTTGTCAGTGTATATTATTAGAGAGGTCATTTTTTCCTTTGAAAATGCAGTTTTAGCAGCATCTCAGAAATTTCAAAATGTTTCTCATCGTTATCACTCTTTTCACATAGTTATTAATTCTTTCTATGATTAATTCTACCCAATCATTATCAAGAACATCATCATGAAGTCTTCATTTAGATCTTGATCTTTTGCTTGTATTCGTAGTATTCATTGCTATTTTTATTGGATTAGTAATTGTTAAGGATACATTTAGTAGTTTTACTTTTATGTTTATAGTTTTTCTGTGCCTTAGCACAGTTTATTTTATAAAAGTACTACCTGTTATTGAGATATATGCATATTCTCTAATATTCCCAGTGAGATTATGTTATAAGGCTTTCAGCTCAAAATTGTCCAACATTTTGTTGAATTCTTTATTTTCATTTTATCATCCTGTTCGGATCTCTGAAGAAAGAACATTGAACTCTGCAGTTATTTTTTTTACTATCTATGTCTCTGCAATTCATCTAACTTTTTGAATTTAGATGCAATGCCATTTGGCGCATATATATTGAGTTACTCATATTGGTTCATTGTCTGTGGTTCCTTTAAACTTAATCTCTAGAAATTTTTAGTCCCACTGGGATGACAAGACAAATACCTGTGAAATAATTAAGTAAGAAAGGATGTGAAATGAGTAGTGGCAGGCAGTGAGTGCTTTTGAGCTCCAAGGGCAAGATTTGGCACTTAGGGCTAGAGAAGCCAAGAATGCCTGGGCATTCTTTTTTTTTTTTTTTAACAATCGGGGTTAAGTAACTTGCTCAAGGTTACCCGGCCAGTTATTTCTGGGTGTGGTGCTAAGTATCTGAGCCCAGATTTGATCCCCAGGTCATCCCGACACTGGAGCCAGTGCTCTTACTCTCTGAGCCACCTGGCCGCCCCATGCCTGGGCATTCTTGAAAGGAAGAGGCAGACAGATGCCTGAAGGGAGGAGGACATTCCTGGTGAGCAATGGAAATCACAGAATTGTAAAATTGGAAGGGATCTCAGGGTCCATTTAGTCTAACTTGTACTGGGGAAAGAATCTCTGCTGCTGGTACTTTGGTTCCCTCTGGAAAACCTCTAATAAAAGAGCAGCCTCACCTCTGATTTTACCTCCTGAGAGACACCTCTAGTTGGATAGGTAGTGGAGGGTTGGTTTTTGGTGGATTTTTAAGAAAATTTTATGAGATCTTGATTGTTTTACCTTGAGTTCTCTTAAGTCTTAGGAATTAATGTAGTCTTTGATGGTAAGGATACAGATATCATATAGGATTGGAGTAAAAGTCTCCTCACTAGTTGACTGAGAAGTCCCTGAGATTTCCTCTCTCCATGTCAGTTCTCACTTAAACATCTCATGGAATTTGGGGATTTTTTTAGCTGCCTGATGCCCTTGTCGTGTAATACCATATAACATAGTTATTAGAACTGTAAGTTCCACAAGGACAGGGATTGGTTGTATCTTTGTATCTCTGAACACTTAGCGTAGTAGATACGCGCCATTTCTTTTTCTATTGATTTGGAAGAACATAGCTTCCTCTTCAACTCTTTCTAGCCTGAAAGGCCTGTGAAGCTGAAAATGTGATTGAGTAATTTGGTATGGCAGAGTGGAAAGAGTGCTGGATTTGGAGTCAGAGGACCTGGGTTCTAATCTTAACTATCAATATCCATGTAACTTTGGACTTTTAACCTCCCTGAGCCTCAGTTTTCTTCTCTGTAAAATGAGAGAGTTGAACTAGACTTCTTAAGTCCTTTCTATCTCAAAACCTATTATCTTTTAAGAAATAGGTATTTGGTGACTGTGAAGGACCCCAGCAGGGGGAGAGCCAAGTAGAAACAGGCTTGGATAAATAAGGTTGAAGTTAGTGGAGGCTGAGGATAGCCTTGTGTGTCTGGATCTGGGAATACAGCTCCACCTGTTGCTACTGTGCTGATAGGGTCTGGGGGGTGAGGGGATCCGCTCTAGAACACAGCCACATTGCTGCCACAGCTGTTCTGTGTGTGGTGCCTCCTGCCATTAGGTGCCCTGGATAACAACTCCCAAGATCAACGTCCTAGTAAATGAAGTGCAGTAGAAGGGCACCAGGAATGGCTGTGCCCAGCAGGTGCCTTGCTTTTCTCTCTACCCCCCAGGCCCAAGCACATCACAGCCCACACCAATGATCCTCTGCCTCATTTCAGGGACCCCCAATGTACATGGAGAGAGAGGGAGACGCCTGGAATTGCTGCTGGTTGAGGCCTGGGAGCTAGCTTCCCAGGTGGAAGCGTGTCAGCTGAAAGCAGAGGAGAGGGTGACACCATTCCTTTATTTTACCCCATATCAAGTCACCAAGTAGCTACCTTCCACTAGAAATCTGAAGGGAACTGGAACCTTCAGCTTCTTTTGATCACCCACATTCTTTTAATGGAAGGAACTGTAGGAATAAGTTATCAGCATCAATGTTTTTCTTATTCACCATTAGAAGTTACAATTTTTGCAACCAACTGGATCTTCCAGCCAACTCTTCAATGCCTTCTCTCTATATACCCCATTGCATGATAGTGTTGGGCCTGGGCCTGCCTGGTACCTTCCTCTTCACTGGTTGGAGAGCTTTGGGGAGGCTTGGGCAATGAGTACTCCCTGATATCTGCATCTCTGCCAGTGTATTAGGCTGCTGGGGGCTGCTCACAATAATCCTTGTTAAGTGACTCTGGATTAGGGCTCCCTGAGGCAGGGGAGAAGAGATAAAAGAATGTCACTTACCCTAAGAAGCCATCCGTATCTAATACTATGGCTTCCTTGAGCCATCTGTCCAAAGGTGCTAGAAGAAAAAAGATGTTCTTGGAGCTTAGAAAGGAGTCAGCTAAGTTGAATAAGTAGCTCATTCTTATTCATCCCAGTTGAGAAGTGTTCAAAGTATTGACTGTATGATGCCTCAGTTTTGGAAAGTATGAAGTGGGTATACCTAGTCATTGATTTTGGGGGAGAGTGGGTAGGTTAGTAGGGAAAGTAAGTGTTTTTGCTTTGGGAAAGACAAGGGATAATTGATTGAGTAGACCTTCTAACCTAAGAGTATATTTCAGTGGCTAAACCCCATCTATACTGGGGACATCACACCAAGGTGGAAATGATCAGATCGGTTTCACCATGACCTCCATTCCCTTCACCCTTCACTTCTTTCTCAGTTCATCTCCTTTGCACTGACTGTACTTTTCTCTGTTCTTTACTTCACCCTACTGGTGAATCAGTTCAATTCTATCTCTTCTACTACTTTCAAGCCCCTTAGCCCCCTTTAATATCACCAACCATGACTTGCCGAACCCCAAACATGGATTAACTCCAACCATCCTCTTCCTTTGCTCCTATTCACTTACTTCTGAATGTAGCTAGAAGAAACCACAGAGCTATACTGAGTCCACTAAAAATGTGTTGTCTAATTTTTTCCAACACAAATTAAAAAACCTGTTTTATTGAGAAACTTGCTGTGTTTTGAAGTCATGGTACAAAGATGTCTTCATTCGATAATATTGACATATCCTCAATTCTAAAAAATATTTCAAGATAGCAAAAGTATTCCATTAACCAAACCCACAGGTCACAATGACCAACAGTTTTTTTTGTTTCGTACTTTCTGTGCTAAAAGATACAGATGGTTTTCTGCTTCCTTTTGTGTGAGAGAACTTACACAGTAATTTGTGCAAAGGCAAAACAATTGATTCTTAATTTAAATTTGAGATGCTCATGTGCATCTGTCAATTACTGCTACTGTCAATCAGTAAAAAGTTATATCCAAAATTAAAATCAGTATAAACTCCTGGGCATTAAGACAGTCACATAATTAGAATGTAAAAAGCTAAGTCTTCCTTACCAAGATGACTCTAATTAGCAAACTTTACTGCCTTCAAACATAATTTAAAGTAAATGTTGTAGCAAAGAGTTTAGATTTATTATTATTAAATACACCGGGGTTTCACATTTTTTTTAACATGCAGATGTGAAAAGGAGAGTAAAATTAGCCATTAGCCCTGTCCACTTTTTTTTTAATAAGGATCCTAGTAGAAAATAGAAAACCTGTCTCATTCATATGGAAATCAGATGCAATTAAATACAAAGGAACTATCTAAACATATTTTGAGTTAAACAGTGGATGGACTAAATTTAAGTTAGGGGTCTGTCTGTAAATAGAGCTTAGAAAATAAGACAAACTTAGGCATAATGTTTTCTAGACATTAAGGTTTAGGGTTTTCTAGACATAAAGTAAGTAATGTTAAAACTTATGAAATAGAGCACCTTGAAATATTGAGTAATACAAATTATTACATGACCATCTAGTTCTAATTTTTTTCACAAAACTTCAGCTCAAAGATGATGTGATCACCTTTTTCTCTCCAATCTTTATTTTCACCAATTTCCAACCAGGAATAATTCTTCATAACAGTACATAGAATAAATAACTTAAATGTATAGAGTCTTAGGGATAAGCATGTCAAAAACAAAATTCTCAAATTTATAGCATCGTATTACATTCAGCTTTAAAAATAGTTCAAAATGTGTAAAACACTTTCGTTGTTTTATCTTTATATCGCTAGTACCTACCATGTAGTAGACACATGATAAATAATTGTTTAATTGAATCACTTCTTTTCTTTCTTAATTTCTTGGAACACTAGTTCAGATGAGATATACGAAAATTCTCTGAGCTAGAATGTGCCAAATTATAAAAATATATCACAATTACAGTAGTAATTTTATTGGTGTAATATAAATTAAACTGTTCCAGTTGCAGCATGCACAACAAAAGTCACAGACTAGAATATTTTAGCTCCTGTTAGAAGTTTGTGGAGATTATCCTCTGCCTTTTGGTGAAAAAAACAGGAATAAGTGAATTTTAAAAACAAACTCATTGTCTTCCTGGGTTGAATGAGTACCAATTGTTAAGAAATTGGGGAGTTAAAAATGAAGAATTAGGAAGACTTCTTAATTAAATGATTTTCAAAGTCTTTCTGTGAAGTGCATTAGAAGTCTTTGCATCACATCTTCTTTCCTTGATAATGCTTCTGACACAGAGATAACCGTGTTAATGGATGAACTGCTGACATATCATTCTGATTTCTTACCAGATGGTCGATGATCCATTTTTTGCCATTTCTTTATTATTCCATAGAAATTCAAATCTTGGGGCAGCCAGGTAGCACAGTGAGTAAGAGCATTGGCTCCAGTGTCGGGATGACCTAGGGGATCAAATCCGGGCTCAGATACTTAGCACCACACCCAGAAACAACTGGCCGTGTAACCTTGAGTAAGTTACTTAACCTCAATTGCTTAAAAAAAAAAAGAAAGGGGGGGGGGGATTCCCCATCCAGACATAATGAAAATTCCTACAAGAATCTATGCTGTCTCTTCTTCAGCAGAAGCAAAGAAACTGATAAAAGCCCTGCCTATAGATAAGTACTACAGAGGGAACTATATAACAAACCAAGCACTAGAAGTTGTTCAACAAAAGTGTTTTCTTTAACAAAATTCCATATCACAATTCCAGAACAGACAATAGACTGTCAATGAGTAAATGAGTTATCAGATGAAGAAGCTGTTTATATTTCTAAGTCAGAAGTAGAAGAGCAAGATCAAGGAGACCAAACTGATGGTATTTTTATCAAAGCTACCATTCTGGATGACATATGCCATTTGCTTTGGATCTATGGAGGGGATGGTTAGTAACCAAGCAGAAACACACGAGCAAACACAAAAATGCTTATCACTCTCCTTGGGGTTGTAATCTCTACTTCCATGTTGAACCGTGTTGTGAAGATAGCCACTCATGGTGCTACTGGAAAGACTCCATATAAAAATGCATCATTTGATAAGCTAGTATGGTTCATTAAACCACGGATTTTATTCATGAGCTTTGCCTTTTCTCTACACAGAAGTGGCATCTCCAGGAGTTTAGCTGTGGTGAGCAAAATTATTGCAACAACAATAGATTTCTTCAGTTTCTTTATTTATCCCACCATTGTGAGGCCAAGATAAAATCAGGCCGAGCCAGAAAAAGAACTGCCCTGACTGGTGACTCCAAAGGCACTTTCCCTAAAGGGAGAGCAGGACACATCTTCCTCATGCTCCAGATAACTCCAAGGCTCCTCTTTCTGCAAGGTGACATGCCTCTCTTCCCTCCCCTCCCCAAGCTCCTATCCAGCCTAGCTCAGACCTCTGTGGAGGTATACGTATTATCTGATTTCAAATGGGCTTTCACTGTAGCATGGCAATTCTTCTCCTCCTCCTTATTCTCCACAGTGGCTATGCCAGATGATCTTGTCTCTCCTCTAGCCTCCCACAATAGACCCTCATAGTTGAAGCCATAGTTTCATATTTCCCTGAAAAAATTGAGACCATTGAACATAAGATCCTCCCCTTCTCACCTTGTCTTTCATATCTCATCACTCAGACATCTTTCTCCACTATCTCCTGCTTCACTCTGATCTTACATGAAGAGGTACTACCCCCTCATGTCTTTTCCAGCAGATTGTCTCCATTATCTTCCTCACTCCTTTTATTTTTATTCTCTCCCTCTTTGCTGACTGCTTCCCTACAGATATGCGTGTATAATTCCCATTTTTTAAAAACAAAACAAAACCCTCACTCAGTCCAACCATTTCTGTAAGGTATCATCCTGTATCTCTCTTCTCTTTCTTGGCCAGTCCTTCAAAAGGGTGCAGTTGATGCCCATACTTGGTCTTCCTCTTACTCTATCATAAACCTTCTAAAATCTGACATCCAATCTCATTATTTGATTGAAACTTCATTTTCCAAATATGCCAATGATCTCTTAATGGCCTCTTTTCAAACGTCATCCTTCTTGACATTTGACACTATTGATCATCTACTTCTCCTGAATATTCTTTTTCCTCTTGTTTTTCTGACACTACTTTCTCCTAGTTCTCCTGATCTGACTTCTTTTTTTGTTTGTTTGTTTTGGTTTTTTTGCTTTTTGGGAGAGCAGTTGGGGTTAAGTGACTTGCCCAAGGTCACACGGCTAGTAAGTGTGTCAAGTGTCTGAAGGCATTTTGTACTCAGGTCCTCCTGACTCCAGGGCTGGTGCTCTATTCACCGTACCACCTAGCTGCCCCAACATTCTTTTTTAATTTGAATTCCAAATTTTTTCTCTCCCTCTCTCCCTCCTCAGAGACCGTAAACTGTTTGATATGGTTATTCTTGTTCAATCATGGAAAACATTACCATATTGGTCTTGTTGTGAAAGAAGACAGGGTTAGTCTGAACTTGAAGCATATATAGAAACCATGATCTTACATGTGACCTGACCAGACAAGAAACTGACTGAAAAGTACCTTTGAGTAGATGCAGAGTATGATCCTGAGACTAAGGGTATGTGAGGTTGTTTAACAGCTGGAGTGTTAAGCAGAAAATTCTACTGAAGTTATTTAAACTGAAGAAACATCATGTATGCCTCTCTTCCTTGTGGGTGCCTGGACTGGGCCTGTAATCAGGAGAAATCATCTTCAAAATTCAAACACATCAGGCAGCCCAGTGGCCAAGAGCTGATGGTACAGCAGCAAGTTGATCCACCAACCACAAGGGCCATTCCCAGGCCTATTGCTGAAGGACTGGGATCTGTGGGAGCTGGGTAAGAAACAAATTCAGGGCCTGTGGCAGTGGCAGCAGCTACTCCTGGGACTATCAACCCACAACCTGGAAATGTAAAAAGCACCTACCTGAACATCCAGGAACGAGAGGGGGAGAGTGACCCGTCGCCGCCCCACTCCCCCCCCCCCCCGACCCTGAAAACACAGAAATTATTACCCCTGAGCAAAATTTTAAAATAGTGAAGGCTTGGGAGTCCTAGAGGAAGGGCATGGCTAAGGCCCTGCCTCAAAATGGGTAAAAGACAGATTGCAAAGGCAAAGACTCTAGAATTCAATTATTGTGAGAGGGAAGAACCAAATTCAGGAGACAGCATTGACTCCAAACCCACAGCTGAATCCTCAACAGGGAATATGAACTGGTCTCAAGCCCAGAAAGCATTAGTAGAAGAGCTCAAGAAGGCCTTTAAAAACCAAATTAGAAAGGTATAAGATGAAATGACTTATTCTTTTCAAATCAAAATTGTGAAAAGAGAAAAACATTTCAATGAAGGAAGCAGCTCCTTAAAAAGAAAAATGTGTGAAATGGAAAAAGAGGTTCAAAATCTAACTGGAGAAAATAGATCCCTATAAATGAAACGTGGAACATATGGAAAAGGAGCTTCAAAATCTAACTGAGGAAAATAATTTACTAAAAATTAGAATCAACTAAATTGAAGCTAATGACTCTATAAGACACCAATAATCAGTCAAACAAAACATCAAGAATGAAAAATTAGAAAAAGAGGGTAAAATATCTCAATGGAAAAATAAATGACCTGGAAAACAGATCCAGAAGAGATAATCTAAAAATTAGTAGTCTACCAGAAAATCATGATGAAAAAATGAGTCTGGACAACATCTTCTAAGAGCTAGAACCAGAGGGTAAAATAGAAATTGAGAGAATCTACCAGACACCTCCTGAAAGAGATACCAAATTGAAAACTCTGTGAAATGTTGTAGCCAAATTCCAGATCAGGTAAAGGAGAAAATACTGCAAGTAGCCAGAAAGAAACAATTCAAATCTCACAGAACTACAGTGAGGATTGCACAGGATCTGGCAGCTTCTACATTGAAAGGTCACAGGGACTGGAATATGATATTTCACAAGGCAAAAGAGCTCGGGTTACAACCAAGGATCATCTATCCAGTGAAACTGAGCATAATCTTTCAGGCAAGGAGATGGTCATTCAATGATATAAGGGACTTCCAGACCTTCCTGATGAAAAATCCAGAGCTCAATGGAAAATTCATTCTCAAATTATAAGACTTGAGAGAGACATAGAAAGGTAAATAGGGAACACACACACACACACACACACACACACACACACACACACACAACTTGTTATTTAATAAGAGCAAACTGTTTGCATTCCTATATGGAAAGCTGATACCTGTTAATTGTATACTTATTGCAACATTTAAAAGGCATATAGATAGAGTGCATATAAATTAAACAAAATGATGATTAAAACAAACCTTAGGAGTACAAAGGGACCGCAATGGAAGAAGAGGAAAGAACGAAGCAGAAAAGGGTAAATTTTGTCACACAAAGAGGCATAAAAACATATTATAGTAGAGGGAAAGAAGGGAGGGAGATGAACATCATATGAACTTCACCCTCATTGGTCCTGGTGTAAAGAGGGAATAACATAATCAAGTTAAGTATAGGACTCTGTCAAGAAGAGACATAAAACCTATCATAATAGAGGGAAAGAGGGGAGGGAGAGGAGCACTGCATGAGATTTGTTCTTGTCAATCTTGGTTCGAGGAAGAAATAACATACTACATTAAGTATAAAAATCTATCATACCCTACAGGCAGTAGGAAGGGGGAAGGGCTAAGAAAGTGGGGGGTGGTTAGAAGGGAGAGAAAAAGTAGGAAGGGGGAAGAGTAGGAAAAGGGAAGGGAGCTGATAAGGAGGAAATACTGAGGGAGGAGATGGTCAAAAGGAAAACTTAAGGAAGGGAAGGGAGAAGGGGAAAAATAAAAGCATAAACAGGGGAGGGAATAGGATGGAGGGAAAGACAGATAGTAATCATAACTGTGAATGTGAATGGGATGAACTCTCCCATAAAACAGAGGCAGATAGCAGAATGGATTAAAAACCATAATCCTACAATATGCTGTTTACAAGAAACACATCTGAAACAGGGGGATACACACAGGGTACAGGTAAAAGGCTGGAGTAAAATATATCATCCCTCAGCTAAAGTAAAAAAAAAAAAAAGCAGGGGTAGTAATCCTTATCTCAGACAAAGCAAAAATAAATCTAATTAAAAGAGATAAGGAAGGAAACTATATCCTGCTAAAAGGCACCATCGAAAATGAAGCAATATAGGGATGGCTAGGTGTCACAGTGAGTAAAGCACCGGCCCCGAGTCAGGAGGACCCGAGTTCGAAAATGAAGCAATATCATTACTAAACATTTATGCACCAAGTGGTACAGCATCCAAATTCCTAGAGGAGAAGTTAAGGGAGTTGGAGGAAAACATAGATAGCAAAACTATACTAGTGGGGGACCTCAATCTCCCCCCTCTCTAAACTTGTAAATTTAACCTCAAAATAAACAAGAAAGAAGGTAAGGAAGCAAATAGAATCTTAGAGAAGATAGATATGGTAGACCTCTAGAGAAAATTGAATGGGGATAAAAAAGAATATACCTTCTTCTCAGCGGTACATGGCACATACACAAAAATTGACCATGTACTAGGACATAGAAACCTCACAATTCAGTGCAGAAAGGCAAAAATATTAAATGCATCTTTCTCAGATCATGATGCAATAAAAATTATATGTAATAAAGGGCCATGGAAGGATAGACTAAAAACTAACTGGAAGCTAAATAACTTAATCCTAAAGAATGAGTGGGTCAAACAAGAAATTATAGAAACAATCAGTAACTTCTTTCAAAAGAATGACAACAATGAGACAACATACCAAAATTTGTGGGATGCAGCAAAAGCAGTTCTTAGGAGACATTTTATATCCCTGACTGCATACATAAATAAAATAGAGAAAATGGAGGTCAATAAATTGGGCATGCAACTGAAAAAGCTAGAAAAAGAACAAATTGAAAATCCCCAATTAAATACTAAATTAGAAATAATAAAAACCAAAGGAGAGATTAATACAATTGAATTTAAGAAAACTATTGAACTAATAAATAAAACTAAGAGCTGGTTTTATGAAAAAACCAATAAAATTGATAGACCTTTAGCCAATATGATTTAAAAAAAAGAAAGAAAACCAAATTACGAGTATCAAAAATGAAGAGGGTGAATCTACCTCCAGTGAAGAGGAAATTAAAACAATAATTAGGAATTATTTTGCCCAATTGTATGCACATAAATTTGACAATCTTAATGAAATGGATGAATATATACAAAAATATAAGTTGCCCAGATTAACTGAAGAGGAAGTAAATTACTTAAGTAACTCCATCTCAGAAAAAGAAATCTAACAAGCTACCAACGAACTCCCTAAGAAAAATCTCCAGGGCCAGATGGATTTACTAGCGAATTCTATCAAACATTTAAAGAACAATTGATTGCAATACTCTACAAACTATTTGGGAAAATTGGTGAAGAAAGAGTCCTACCAAATTCTTTTTATGACACAAACATGGTACTGATACCTAAATTGGGAAGAGACAAAATAGAGAAAGAAAATTATTGACCAATTTCCCTCATGAATATAGATGCAAAAATTTTAAATAAAATATTAACAAAAATATTAGCAACTTATCAGAAGAATAAATACACTTTGATCACTTAGGATTTATTCCAGGAACACAAGGACAGTTCAATATTAGGAAAACCATCAGTATAATTGATCATATAAACAATAAAACTAGCAGAAATCATATGATTATCTCAATAGATGCAGAAAAGGCTTTTAATATTCCCTCCCCCTGCCCAGCTCAGCACAGTCGGGGCCGGCCCCGCCCAACCCAGAAGGGCTACCAGAAGCCTCCAGGGTGGACGCCCAGGTGGTTTATATCTGCCTCTTAAAGTTGGGAAAAGGAAAACAACTTTTTGAATAATAAAGACGCCTCCTAAATTCAAGCACCACCTAAATGATGATGATGTCACTGGTTCTGTGAAAAGTGAAAGGAGAAATCTTTTGGAGCAAGATTCAGATGAAGAAGAGGATTTTTTCTAAGGGGCCCATCTGGACCAAAATTTGGACCTCAGAATGACAAAATTAGGCATGTAAAGAATCTGGTGGATGAAGTAATTGATGTCATGCAAGAGAATATTACAAAAGTGATTGAAAGAAGAGAGAGACTGGATGAACTGCAAGACAAATCAGAAAGCTTATCAGATAATGCAACAGCTTTTAGCCACAGATCTAAACAGCTTAGCAGACAAATGTGGTGGTGTGGATGCAAAATGAAGGCCTCCATGGCTCTGGTAGCTGTTATCCTTTTGCTGGTGATTTATCATTCTATTGTCCTGAAATATTGGATTTGATTCAGTGACCACAGATCTTCAATAAAAAAGTTCTGGGACAATTTTTGAAAAAGAAGATTGCTGCATAATTTAATGAAATATGTATATGACTTTGAAAAGTGTTTTTTCTCAAGAAGTAAAAAGGCAAGGGTCCAATTCAAATTGGAGCATTGACAAGTTCCCAATTAGCCTCCTCCCCTTCACCAAAATATGCTCTCGTTAATTTATTTTAAAGCAGAAGCATCTACTTTGCCATGTTATAGGAACCTAATCTGAAACTAGATACTTGCCAATACATTATTTGTATATAGAGTTAAACATTGATGATGATATTTATAATTCAACACAATTTCCTACTGTAAACTAGAGAGGTTGGGATTTATTGCATCAAGTTCAGGGATAGGGTAAGAGGTAAGAGATGAAACATTATGTAAAAAGGAATAGCAACCATTTAGTTAATGATTACAAAATGTATAATTTTTCTCATGTAAAAAATTAGGTTTTGAAAATGGTTTCCATATATTTATGGAGAAACTAATGTTTTTAATACTGCTACTTTCAACTGTGACTAAAGACATTACAGTAAACTTATTTTGCCTGTAAAAAAAGGCTTTTGACAAAATACAACATCCATTCCTATTAAAAACACTAGAAATTATAGGAATAAATGGATTCTTCATTAAAATAATAGGTAACATCTATTTAAAGCCATCAGCAAGTATTATATGTAATGGGGATAAGCTAGAAGCATTTCTAATAAGATCAGGGGTGAAACGAGGATTTCCACTATCACCTGTCCTATTCAATCTGGTACTAGAAATGTTAGCAGTAGCAATTAGAAAAGAAAAAGAAATAGAAGGAATCAAATTAGGCAAAGAAGAGACTAAGCTATCACTCTTTTCAGATGATATGATGATATACTTAGAGAATCGTAGAGAATCATGCAAAAAAAACTACTTGAAACAATAAATAAATTTGACAGAGTTGCAGGATATAAAATAAACCCACATAAATCCTCAGTATTCCTATAAACTTCTAATAAAATCCAATAGCAAGAGATAGAAAGAGAAATTCCATTTAAAGTTATTGTAGACATTATAAAATATTTGGGAATCTACCTGCCAAAACAAACCCAGGACTTATGTGAACACAACTACAAAACACTTCTCACACAAATAAAGTCAGATCTAACCAAATGGAAAAACATCAGTTGCTTGTGGCTGGGGTTGAGCTAATATAATAAAAATTACAATTTTACCTAAATTAAATTACATATTTAATGCCAATCAATCTACCAAAAAATTACTTTATAGAGCTAGAAAAAATAGTAACAAAATTCATTTGGAAGAACAAAAGGTCCAGAATATGAAGGGAATTAATGAAAAGAAATGCTAGGGAAGGTGGCCTAGCCATACCAGATTTTAATCTGTACTATAAAGCAGCAGTCATCAGAACTACTTGGTACTGGCTGAGGAATAGAGTAGTGGATCAATGGAATAGATTGGGTACACGAGACCCAGCAGTCAATGACTATAGTAATCTACTGTTTGATAAACCCAAAGACCACAGTTTTGGGGATAAGAACTCACTATTTAGGGGCAGCTAGGTGGCACAGTAAATAGAGCACTGGCCCTGGAGTCAGGAGGACCTGTGTTCAAATCCGGCCTCAGACACTTAACACAAAACCTAGCTGTGTGACCTTGGGCAAGTTACTTAACCCCAATTGCCCTCCAAAAATTAAAAAAAAAAAAGAACTCACTATTTAACAAAAACTGCTAGGAAAACTGGAATATAGTATGGCAGAAACTGGGCATAGACCATTATCTAACACTGTATACCAAAATCAAGTCTAGATGGGTGCACAATCTAGGTATAAATGCTGATACTCTAAGCAATCTGGGAATGCAAGGAATGGTTTACCTGTCAGATTTATGGAGAAGGGAGGACTTTATGACCAAACAAGAGTTAGAGAGCATTATAAAATGCAAAATGGATAATTTTGATTACAATAAATTGAAAAGTTTCTGTATAAACAAAGCCATTGTAACCAAGCTTAAGAGGGAAGTGGGAAATTGGGAAAGAATTTTTATGAGTGTCTCTAATAAAGGCCTCATATAAGAATACAAGTCATTCCCAAATTGATAAATGGTCAAAGGACATGAACAGGCAGTTTTCAGAGGAAGAAATTAAAGATATCTATAAGCATATAAAAAAATGCTCTAGGGGCAGCTAGGTGGCACAGTGAGTAGAGTGCCACCCCCGGCGTCAGGAGGACCTGAGTTCGGATCTGGCCTCAGACACTTAACACACACACACACACACACACACACACACACACACACACACACACACAAAAAACCTAGCCGTGTGACTTTGGGCAAGTTACTTAACCCCAATTGCCCTCCAAAAATTAAAAAAAAATGCTCTAAATCACTATTGATTAGAGAAAATCAAATCAAAACAACTCTCAGGTACCACATCTCACCAGTCAGATTGGCTAAGATAACAAAACAGGAAAATGACAAATGCTAGAGAGGATGTGGAAAAATTGGAACACTAATGCATTGTTGGTGGAGTGGTGAAGTGATTCAACCATTCTGGAGAGCAATCTGGAACATGCCCAAAGGGCTATAAATAATTTCATACCCTTTGACCAGCAATACTGCTTCTAGGGCTGTATTCCAAAGAGATCATAGAAGTGGGAGGAAGACCTGTATGTACAAAAATATTTATAGTAGCTCTTTTTGTGGAGGCAAAGAATTGGAAATTAAGGGGATGCCCATCAATTGGGGAATGGCCAAACAAGTTATGGTATATGAATGTAATGGAATACTATTGCGCCATAAGAAATGAAGAGCAGATGGACTTCATATCTACCTGGAGAGGCTTATATGAACTCATGCTGAGTGAGAAGAGCAGAACCAGGAACAATTTATACACAATTACAGATACAACACTTGTGTGACAACCAACTTTGATAGACCAGACTCTTCTCAGAAATGCAAGTCTACAGGTAAACTCCAAAAGACTCATGATGGGGAGAGATGTCTACATTCAGAGAAAGAACCAGAAAGAACAGAGTGTGAATGTAGATTGAAGCAAATTACCTGCTCTCTTTCTCTTTCTTGTTTGGTTTGATTTCCTCTTTTCCATTGTTCATTCCATCCATTACAATCCTTTTTTTCAACCTGACCAATGTCTAATGTGAAAGTATCTGCAGATCCTATACCTGATTGTATGGTGCCATGGGAAAAGGGGGGGGGGGGAGGGGAGAGAGGGAATTTGAAACTCAAAGAACTGGGGAACTGAATCTTGTAAACTCAAAGTAAACAAACAAATTAATAAAGAAAAAAAAGTACAGAAAATGAAAAATAGTATACTTTAAAAATAATAGTATTTTTTGATCTGCATTCAGACTCCATCACTTCTTTCTCTGGAAGTGGATAGTATTTTTTTTTTATAAGTCCTTCTTAATAGTCTTAGGTTATTATAATGATGAGAATTGCTAAGTCATTCACAGTGGCTCATCAAACTCTGTTGCTGTTACTGTGTCCAACGTTCTACTAGTTCTATTCACTTCACTTTACATCATTTCATATAAGCCTTTCCAGGTTTTTTTGAAATCAGCCTACTCATTATTTTTTATAGCACAAAAATATTCCATCACAATCATATACCACAACTTGTTCAGCTATTCCCCAGTTGATAGGCATCCCTTCAATTTCCCATTTTTTGCCACCATGAAAAGAGCTGCTATAGATATTTTTGTACAAATAGGTCCTTTCCCCCTTTTTTGAGCTCTTTGGGATACAGACTTAGAAATAGTATTGCAGGGTCAAAGGGTATGCAGAGTTTTATAGCCCTTTTGGCATAGTTCCAAATTGCTATCCAGAATGGTTGGATCAGGGGTGGCTAGGTGGCTCAGTAAATAGAGCACCGGCCCTGGAGTCAGGAGGACATGAGTTCAAATCTGGCCTCAGACACGTAACATTTACTAGCCGTGTGACCTTGGGCAAGTCACTTAACCCTGATTGCCCTGCCTTCCCCCCTCCAAAAAGCAAAAAAAAAAAAACAAAACCCCGAAACAAAACAGAATGGTTGGATCAGTTCACCACTTCACCAAAGTATCCCTAATTTTCCACATCCCTTCCAACACTTCTCATTTTCCTTAGCCAATCTGATAGGTGTGAGTTATTTTAATTTGCATTTCTCTAATCAGTAGTGATTGAGAGCATTTTTTCATATGAATATAGATAGCTTTGATTTCTTTGTCTGAAAACTCCCTATTCATATCCTTTGACAATTTATCAATTGGGGAATGACTTGTATTTTTTATAAATTTGACTCAGTTCTCTATATATTTGAGAAATTAGACCTTCATCAGAGAAACTTGCTGTAAATTTTTTCCTCAGTTTCCTTCTTTTCTTCTGATCTTGGCTATGTTGGTTTAGTTTGTACAAAACTTTTTTAATTTGATGCAACAAAATTATCCATTTTATATCCTGTAATACTCTCTATCTCTTGTTTGATCATAAATTCTTCTCTTATCCATAACTGGCATGTAAAATATTCTATGCTCCCCTAATTTTCTTATTAGATCACTCTTTATATCTAAATCATGCATCCATTTTGCCTTACCTTGATATATGGTCTAAGATATTGATCTAAATTAGATAAATTTCTGCCAAATCACTTTCCAGTTTTTGTAGCAATTTTTGTGAAATAGAGAGTCCTTGTTCCAAAAGCTTGGATATTTGGATTTATGAAACACTAGATTACTGTGGTCATTTAATGCCGTGTATTATGTGCCTAATCTATTCCACTGCTCTATTTCTTAATACAAGATTGTTTTGATGATTACCCCTTTGTAATACAGTGTGAGATCTGGCACTGTTAGGTCACCTTCCTTCACATCTTTAAAAATTGCTTCCCTTGATATTCTTAACCTTTTGGTTTTCCAGATGAGTTTTATTTTTTCTAGCTTTATGAAATAATTTGTTGGTTGTTTGATTGGGTTGGCACTGAATCAACAAATTAATTTAGGTAGAATTGTCATTTTTGTTGTATTGGCTCAGCCTACCCATGAGCAATTAATATTTCTCCAGTTGTTTAGATCTAACTTTATTTGTATACAAGTGTTTTATAATTGTGTTTTTACAGTTCCTGGGCTTGCCTTGGGAGGTAGACTCCCCAGTATTTTATATCATCTACAGTTATTTTAAATGAAATTTTTCTTTCTTTTCCTGCTGTGTTTTGTTGGTAGTATATAGAAATGCTGATGTGAATTTATTTTATATCCTGCAAATTTGGTAAAGTTATTAATTATTTCCATTAATTTTTAGTTGATTCTATAGGATTCTCTAAGTATACTGTCATATCATTTGCAAAGAATGATAGTTTTGTTTCTTCATTGCCTATTTATTCTAATTCTTCCATATCTTTTTCTTCTCTTATTGCTATAGTTAGCATTTCTAGTACAATATTGAATAATAGCAGTGATAATGGGCATGCTTGCTCCACCCCTGGTCTTATTGGGAAAGTTTCTAGCTTATCACTGTTATAGATAATGCTTGCTGCTGGTTTTAGATAGGTGATATTTATCATTTTAAAGAAAGCTTCATTTTTTTCTTATGCTTTCTAGTGTTTTTAATACGAATGAGTGTTACATTTTGTCAGAAGCTTTTTCTGCATCTACTGAAATAATATGATTTTCGTTGTTTTTGTTATTGATATGGCCAGTTATGCTCATAGTTTTCCTAATATTGAACCAGCCCTGTGTTCCTAGTATAAATCCCACCTGGTCATGGTGTATGATCTTTGTAATATATTGCTGTAATCTCTTTGCTAGTTTTTTATTTAAAATTTTTGCATCAATATTCATTAGGGAGATTGAGCTATAGTTTTCTTTTTCTGTTTTTGCCCTTCATGGTTTAGATATCAGCACCATACTTGTGTCATAAAAAGAGTTTGGTAGGAATCCTTTGCCTACTTTTCCAAATAGTTTTTATTGTATTGGAATTAATTGTTCTTTAAATGTTTGGTAGAATTAACTTGTGAATCCATTTGGTCCTGGGGAATTTTTCTTATGGAGCTCATTGGTGGCTTGTTCAATTTCTTTTTCTAAGATAAGGTTATTTAAATATTCCATTTTCTCTTCGATTAATCCAGGCAATTTATATTTTTGTAAATATTCATTTATTTCACTTAGATTGCTAGCTATATTGGCATATAATTGGATAAAATAGCTCCTAATAATTGCTTTAATTTCATCCTCATTGGTGGTGAATTCACTGTTTTCATTTTTGATCCTGGTAATTTGGGTTTCTTCTTTCTTTTTAAAAATCAAATTAACCTCTGGCTTTCCTCTTTTGCTGATTTTTCCACAAAACCAGCTTCTAGTTTTATTTTTTTAGTTCAATTGTTTTCTTACATTCAATTTTATTAATCTTTTCTTTGATTTTCAGGATTTCCAGTTTCATGAGGATTTTCAATTTGTTCTTTTCCTATTTTTTTTAGTTGCATGCTCAGTTCATTCTCTGAGTTTGAGATCTGAGTCATCACATTACTGCTGCTGACTTCTGAACTTCCACCTGCCTCACCCTCCCATGCTCCTGTGCAAGTCCCCTTCTCACTCCTCTAAAGATCTACAACCCAGGGGTAACTAGGTGGCACAGTGAATAGAGCATCAGCCCTGGAGTCAGGAGGACCTGAGTTCAAATCCGGCCTCAGACACTAAACATTTGCTAGCCCTCTGACCTTGGGCAAGTTACTTAACTCCAATTGCCCTGCCTTCCCCCCTTCAAAAAAAAGGCAAAAAAAAAGATCTACAACCCTGGATTAGGTAGTGGGCTACCAAACTTCCATTTGGCACCTGTCTCTGTTGCAGTACCCTGATATCAGTCTGGGGGTGCTCCAGTAAGATTCTGGGAACATGCTCCTGTCTTGATTCTGTCCCCAGTATCTTCAGACCTCTCCCTCTGTCTCCCTATTCCAACCAGGTCTGTTTGTCCTGTCAACCAGGACAAAGGACTCACTGTAACTTTTTTAAATTTCTCTGTCAAAATTTGGTCTGGTGCATTTTAGAAGTCTGTTTGGAGGAGTTGTTGAAAGAAGTTCAACTGTATTGCTGCTCTCTATTCTGCTCTCTTTGTTCTGCCTCTGCAACAAATATTTATTAAGTGTCTTTTATACAAGGTGCTCCTTCGGGTTGGGGAATACAGAAATGAAACAAAAATTTCTTGCTGGAGAGATTAAGAAAGGCTTCATGGAGTAATCCTGAACTGAGCCTTGAAGGGAGATGTGAACTCTGAGTTGTAATGAGGAAGGCATGCATCCTATGCATATGCATGTTGGGAGGAGTGTATTTTGGGGACTAATTACTAGTTTAGTTTGATTGAATTTGTGAAGAGTAGTAGGAAATTAGGTTAGAAGGTTAGGTGGGAGCCAAATTGTGAAAGGCTTTAAATGCCAGACCTAGAAGTTTATATTTTATCCTAGAGTAGAGACTTTTAACCTAGGGCCCATGAGGTTGGTTTTTTTAATTATAATTATATTTTGTTATAATTTGTTTCTTTTGTAATCCTGTGTGCAATTCTTTATCTGTTTAAAACTTTTCCTGAGAAGAGGTCCCTAGGCTTCTCCCAGCTGACTGCCACAGGGGTCCAGTATAGACAACAAAGGTTAAGAAGCCCTGGGCTAGAGGTAAGGAGGAGCTACTAAAGGTTTTCCAGCAGGAGAATGACATGGTAAAGAAGAGTCCTGTGCTTGAGGAAGATTACTTTTGCAGCTCTTTGGAGTAGGTGTGGAGAAGGGAGGGAGTAGAAATGAGGAAATTACTTAGGAGGCCATGGCAGTCGTCTAGGCAACAGGTGATAAGGGTGATAAGGCTGTGAATTAGGGTGATGACTCTGTGAATGGAGAAAAAGAGATGGATGGGAGAGATGCTATGGATGTAGAATCATCAAGACTTAGTAACTGATTAGATATAGGGGAAGAAGATGAGGAAAAAGCCATTAGGATTTCTAGCTTGTGAGTGTTAAAGACAGAGGGATGAAGAGACCCTTAAGAGAACCAGAGAAGGTTAGAGGAGGAATGTGTTAAGTGAGGGGAAGGGGAAATGAGTTCCTTTTTGGACATATTGAGTTTCTGATCCTAATAGGATATCGAGGAAGAGATATATATCAGGCAGTTAATAACACTGTGTGAGAGCATAACAACATTAACAGTGGATTCAGATTTATAAAGAATGTGGGGAAGAGAAAATGTGCCTTGTAGCAATGGGATTGTCTTCAATATAGCAGGGAAATGGGGGGAGGGAGAGCTTAGGGCTTGATACAAAGACTTAAGAGTCATTTACCTAGTGATACTAATTGAACATTTGGGGAGCTGTTGTTGTCACCAAGAGAAAACAAGCAAACAGGAAAAGAACAAGGTCCAGCATAGGCATGAGAGAGTGCTCACGTTAAGTGAGGAAGAAATGGATGATGATCCAGCAATAGGGAGACTAAAGAATGGGTGGCAAGGTAACAGGATACTTTCTAGGAGTTTGTCCATGAAAGGAGGAGGAGGATGACTGAGGTGATATTAGAGACAGGAGGGGTTTTTAAACCATATGAATCTAGGTTTTATTAATGATCAGCGAAATATCACAAATGCACTGGCATCTCCAAAGCCCAGGAAACCATGGGGAAGTGGTAGAGTCAGGAGGAGCAAAAACCCCTCCTGTCTCTAATATCACCTCAGTCATCCTCCTCCTCC